>NC_034601.1:7699794-7701529 GCF_900095145.1 Mus pahari | reverse complement strand
TGCTCTGAAACTGCATCAGCCCCACATGCAGCTGGAGAGCAGATCAGAGCCCTGGCTGGGTGCTCTGAAACTGCATCAGCCCCACATGCAGCTGGTCAAGCTTGAGCCATAGAAGCTTCCAGACTCAATTATTCAACATGTTTGGCTGGTTCCCAAAGAAAGATAGAGGTGCTGTAAGGTAGTTTGTAGCCAATGCAAGGCCACTCAAGTATACAATTCAGTGAACCATGAGAGGGTGTTCTAAAATGCTGCCCCTGGACTCTTCAGGAAGACCCCGTGCAAGCAGCTCCACTTGGCCTGACTACTGCCCACTAGCAGACCCCTCCCATACTTGGATTCACACAGCATTTATTACATGTTAGGATATACATAATGATGCCAGGCTACCTGTCACAGGTATTTAACATGATACGTAAAATATGCATACTGTTAGAGGAGGAACATAAGGCATGGGTGCACTGAAGTGATGACGTGAATCTCACATCAAGGAGCAAAAGGGAGCTCCCCTTTTTCATTACAATGACAAAATGTGCAGAAGGAAACACTTCTGTGATGTGGTTTTTAGTATTATACTCGTGTATTTATTTACTCTTTGACATGTCTGTACATAGAAGAGAGAACACATTCTGCTCACCTGATGCTTCCATCTGCTTGGTCTGTGAATCCAATGTCCCCAACATGCCAGCCTCACCACAGACATGAAATACAACGTGCAAATGGCACCAAGGATGCCTTCACACAATGCAGTGAGCAAAGCAGGGGTGAGAAGTCAGCAAGTCTCGCGACATTTCTCTGCTTATGGAACGTAATTTCCCCACTTGCCTTACTTTTCACAGAAGCTTAAACTACTCTCACATGAAACACACACAATCTCCCTATAATGCCTGTAGACTATCCACATGCAGGAAGTCCACAGCTGCTGCACCCCTGCTGATGGACTTGCTAATATGCTCCCACGAACTCGAGCCCCAGACAGGTGCCACTGTCATTTCCTAGGGTGCAGCGGGAGTCAGAGAGCTGCAACAACTTTCCATAAATGCTTCCAACATCAAATCACACAGAGCTCCAGTATGTTCACTGTGAGCTGACAAACCCTGGCTCCCTCTTGCAGCCACAGCAGCGGTCTGTATCAGACAAAGTTTGGTCTTCACTGGGGAATGGCAGGGTGAGGAGCCAATGGAACTGAAGAGAGAAAACTTGATTGGAATAATTTCACCATCAAGCTATGATGTGCATTGTTACGAGGGTAATCTGTGAAGGTAAGCTTTCTGTCTCACTTGGAGTTTTTATAAAGCATATTCTTACACAAAACCAATCAGATACACAGCTTACACCTTACCTAGGCCACATGAACTTATTGGTTCTCAAATAACTATTTCCAAACTAAAAGCAACTTCTGAGGACTTGGAGAATCTCAGAAAAGGAATGTAAGTCACAAACAGATCCCACTGTCTCCAAACTAAAAGCAGCCAATGAAGTCGCCGTGTCCTGAAATTGAGGCTAGCAGACAGCACTTTCGTATCTACCACAGCACAGTGGAACTACAAGACTGGATTTAGGAGAACAGACGCCCTCTCACCTGCTCTTCTCAGGCTGATAGTCCCATCACATACCCTTACCTGCTATATGATACCCCCAATGTGTCTACTAGGCACAGGATAAAATCCACATTCGTTCGTGTTCTCTCTCTCTCTCTCTCTCTCTCTCTCTCTCTCTCTCTCTCTCTCTCTCTCTC
>NC_034601.1:7668429-7699726 GCF_900095145.1 Mus pahari | reverse complement strand
CTCTCCCTCTCCCTCTCTCTCCATCTCTCACTCTTGGTCCCTTACAAACACTAGGCCCTGGCAGTCTTCTCTGCTCCACAGCCATGCAGAGACAAAGGAAGTCACCCCAGAGACAAAGAGAATGGCCTATGCACCTGAGGCTAATCATCACAAAATGGAAACTCCGACTATCACCTAATTGGCCCACAGTGCCGGTGTGAGAAGACACCTGTTCACAGGCATGGCAGCATTTTTGAGGCCCAGCATTTTGCCCGGTACATGAGAGCCTTCTGTATAGTAAGTCAAGGAACATGGAGAAGGAGTCAGCGAAGTCAAATGGAAAGTGCCGCAGAAGGAACTGCAACTTCAGTCTGGAGGCTCACTATCCCTCACAGCGAGTCTGCCATGTTGTTAAGTACCTGCTGGCAAGGCCGATAAGTGCTGGAGCATGGGAGTCCAGGACACATAACTCTCTCCTTGGATGCTTGGCCAGGTGAATCGGGACTGTGTTTTGGAGGGAAGGGGAGAGCCTGGAAGATGCCACTTTCAGAGCTGCGGGAAGCTGAGTGTTCCCTTCAAGTTGGAGGATCAGGGATAATGATCTTCAAATACAACAGGGCTAGGAGGGAGCTTTTACATCTGTGAGGATCCCAGAAGCACCATAATTACCTGACAAACCACAAAGGATTGTGAATGTAAGAAAAGCCTCTGGTGCTCCCTTTCATACCACGATGTTCTGTCTCCTCACATGCAAGCAAATGCCTTACCCTCCCTCCTTCAAGTACAAAATAGACACTTTTTGGTTAAGATCGAGACAAGCCCCAAATTTCAGTAGCAACTGAAGCTCTTCTAGTGACAACCAGGAATGCGTCTCAGATGCCTCAGGATCCATCTGAGGTGAACTTCACACGCTGTGACTTCTCGTCCTGTCTGCTGTGGCTGTTGGGAAAACTGGAGTTCTTTGTGAACAGCACATGGCACCTGCCTAGTTAAAATAAACCTGGCCATGCCAGCTGCCCCCGCAGAGCTGTATTCCAGCTTCTAGGAGTCTGTAGACATTTAGTGCCCCTTCCTACAGGGGATACACCTCAGTGTCAGGGTCAGATGAGGCAGGGCAGAGATTTGAACCCATGCCTTGGTAGCCTTTGCAGTGACAGCTGCATAAACAGTTGAAGTATGGTAGGAAGCTAACCCCTTTTGTGGTAAGAAGTGCAGGTTTGTCTTTCATGGTACAGGCCATGACCAAGTTGCTCACGGTTAGTTGGTAGGTTCCATTCTGAGAAATGCAGATTTATCCCTTCTTACACCCCAACTGAAATGGGAGGGGCCTGATCTGAGCTATATAGTTTACTTGACAGAGACCTCTAAGACACAGGTGTGTCAGTAAGTGTCACAACCAGTCTGAACTGCTGCCACAGGGTCCCCAGTGTTGACCTTCACTCTTCATGGTGCAGCCTTACAGGGAATCCACAAACCTCATGAAAAGGTGACAAGCGACCTCTCTTTCAGCCCAGGGGACACCTATGCCTGGTGATGTGCAAAACCCAAGCATTCAGAAACAATATCAAAATAGCAGTTAAAACTGAT
This sequence comes from Mus pahari, assembly GCF_900095145.1. Classification (NCBI taxonomy): domain Eukaryota; kingdom Metazoa; phylum Chordata; class Mammalia; order Rodentia; family Muridae; genus Mus; species Mus pahari. The sequence continues at coordinate 7,698,160 of NC_034601.1, read as the reverse complement.
ACTTTCCTCATGGTTTCTGAGAAACTGATCAAGAGAAAGAAAGCCAAAACAGGCAGGAGCTAGAGCCCAGTGCTGAGCTCAGGGCCTTTTGCCTCAAGAGAATGAAGGAGGCTCCATGCAGCTGCATGGGTCTGCAGTAGGCAAAGGACCATCATCTCAGACGGCCAGGACAGCTCCAACTAGACCCACCCTATCCTCTCCCCTCGATTGCTGCGACCTTGGACAACTTACTTTCTTTTCATTTGGGTTCAGTCTTGTTTGTAAAACGGCAGAAATAACAACACAAGTTTCAGAAGGCTTACAAGGTGTTAATCAGTTAATCTTCCAGAAAGCTACAGTTGGGCTTATTTCTTAAACGCTGGCTATTGCTACTTGTTTTAGTTAGGATTTTACTGATGTGAAGGGACTCCATGACCAAGGTAACTCTTATAAGAATAACATTTAATTGGGGCTGGCTTACAAGCTCAGAGGTTCAGTCCATTACCATCAAGGTGGGAGCATGGCAGTATCCAGGTAGACATTGTGCTGGAGGAGCTGAGAACTCTGCATCTTCATCTGAAGGCTGCTTGCAGAATATTGGCTTCTAGGCAGCTAGGTCTTAACGCCCACACCCACAGTGACACACCTACTCCAACAAGGCCACACCTCCTCTAGCAGGGCCACACCTTCTAATAGTGCCACTCCCTGGACTGAGCATATACAAACCATAACACTTCAAATAGAAATCCACCAGTGTTACCCAGCAGTACCCTGGTTCTGTAGGACCAATGCCCTCTATCTCTCTCAGGTCTGCTTCACTCCCTCACTCATTGCCAGACTAAACCTGGGCAAGCACCTTGGTACCCTCCTACCCCGAGCCTCCAGCTGATGCATGGTACTTGTAACAGAGCCTGAAGGATGGTCAATACTAGTCTTTAGAATGAGCTAAATGCCAGAGTGGACCTGTCAGTGGCCGAGTGGATGAGCCAGTTAAAGGACTGGGCCTAGCTGAGATGTGCCCAGGGGGCATCTGCTATTGATGGAAGCCCTGCCTTCTCCCTTCCTCCTCCTGATCCACCTGCTCCTCAGGCTTGAAAAGGCTTTCTGTGCTGGGAAGGAGATGAGGCCCTGCAGAGCTGACAACCATCCTAGGATCCTTAGAAATCAATAGCAGTTCTTTGTGAACAAGCCCAGAATGGCTGGCAGAGCTTTTGAAAGGAAAGTCCAGACAAGGCTTTTAAAGTAATTCTTGACCCATTTTCACAGGCCTGGCTGAATGTGGTGTTTTATGCTTGTAATGGGTTCTAATTACCACCATTGTGTGGAGCCAAGTAAACTGTGTGCTGAATTAACAGAAGGGCTCTCCCTTCCCCTCCACTGACCCTCCCAAAACTGTTCCAGTAAGAATACACTTTATAAGGTCTTGAGGCCCTGAGAAGCAATCACAAGGAAGACCAATGTGGCTGGCTGACCTCTGTGTTCTATATCAGGACTGTGAACGGTCCAGGCTTGCATGACGACTGGCTACCCAGCATAGTGCCCTATCCCTGTTTGCAAGCTTTGTGTGGCATGGGTCTTAGTGTTCACTACTGTAGTGATCCCTATGTGGTTTCAGACTTCAGATCTCTGCCCTGTAAAACAAGAGCAGCACTAGTGCCATCCAGTCTGAGGCCTCGGGGGCTGCCACAAAACAGTGTCTTATGTGTACATAATAGCCTCTGTGGAGCCTGCCATTTTGATGTATAGTAAATGCTACAACCCAGCAGCTATTACTACTGAGGAGTCAGGAATGGTATTAGGGAGAGGATGGATGGATGGATGGATGGATAGATGGATGGATGGATGGACGGATGGACGGACAAAGCTTGGAGGGAAATAAACTGCAGTTTGAGTAGAGCTTTGCTGGGGAATGCTGCAGGGAGACACACAGGTGAAGGAGCAGGTATGCAGGACCCTCACCTGGTCAGCGGCAACCCTTCTCTAGTTGGAATGTATCCTTCCCCTCTTCCTCCTTGCCTCCTCATTGCTTCTGTACAGCCCAAGGAAGTTAAAAAGAAACTACTGAAGGATTTCTGAAGTTTGAATGTGGATAGACTAATAGTGTCCCTCTATATGCTTGGCTCAGCTGCTGAGCTCAGAGCTGCTCAGCTCCAGTCTTCTCCAACCCAAGGGTGAACCCACCCCCACTACTGTCACTCTGAAACACATTGCCAAGGCCATTTCATCATAGCTGAAGGCTGTCAACACAGGAGGAACTTGAGCATCAGGATGGGCTTTAGAAAGCAGCCATGTTGTTCTCTCTTTGGGCGTTCTCCATTCAATGGGTGTGGGGGATAAGCTTACAGAGGCATAAAAAAGTCAAAACTAATGGCTTAGGAATACGCGCACAGCAGGACTCAGAACCCCTTCTCATCCACTCCCTTGCGGTGCAATGCCCAATGTATCATGCTGCTCCATTTTGGAATTATCTTCCCATTCACTTATTTAGCCATGAATTCATGGGTCTTCAGTCAACAAACGTCTACTAAGTCAATATATGCTAAGCCTGGTTCTGCATGTCAGTGGATCAGAACCTGACTCAGAGTGCCAGCATGCAGTGTGCACAAGGGCACAGCGGAAGCTCTGAGGCCTCTGGAAGTGCTGAAGAGAGACACTCAATTAATATGGGGAAGGGTCCAGGGGATGTGACAATAAGCTGAGGGTTGAGGGCAGGACAAGAGCTGCCCTACAGAGACAGACCCAACCCCAGGCCACTCCCCAGCATGTCTCCTACCTGCTCTTATTCTATGGGGCATGGGCTCCAGCCTGCGGGTCAGGTTTTAAGTCAGTGAGAGAGGACTTCAGAGAAGCCAGTCCCACATGAGGGTCCACCTAGGACTACTGATTATTATTCTAGGGAATGAGTTACCAGGCCCAGAGAGTTATGTAAGGTGTACATGGCCCTGCGTTCCAGGGCTTCTCTAGAAAACATTTCACCCTCGAGGACTGCTTACACATTAATTTTGCAGGACACTGGAAAGCTCAGGCTCTTTATAAAAAGATCCAAACTTTAAACTCATGTGGCTCTTTGTCATATTTGACTGTCTTCCAGAAGTTGGGAGAGGCTGGATGCATTTTTAATCATATTTCTTTGGAAGGAATACACACAGACCTCCTGAATATTTCAACCACAACTCAATAAATTAGGCCTAAGTTTCAAAGGAGGGATACTAAATGAAAAACATTTTATGAACATCAAGACTGCTTTTCTCCCCTGGGAGTCCCTTCCTCATACCAAACAGCACTCATGTACGTGTGAGCAGAGTCACTAAGGGGCTCATACCTTCAGGGGAAGAGGGTAGATCTATCTGTGTAAGCTGTAATCTGTGGGCACAAACACCTATACACAGGAACAGAAGTGCACAGCACATTCAAGCGAAGGCAGCAGCAAGGGACACTGCTTTGAGGGCTGACAGGGAGCTGGAAGGCCCCATCTGACAGTCGCATGCTGTGTGACCAGTGTGTGCCTCCATTTCTACATCGCGCTATTGGCAGCATGTGCACAGTTACATGACCGAGTTGCTGTTAGCATTAAATAAACATGTCTTGTACTAAGGCTCTGGAAACAAAAGCACAATTTTCCCTTTCACAGCTCGAATGCAGTCAGTAGCTACAACTCTCTCAGTTCAAGCTCCGTGGTTGTCACATTGGAAAGGCAAGATGGGGTGGGTTTCCAAGTAGCTAACATGGAATTTAAGTGTAAATGCCTGGTTTCAAATCTGAGACACATGTAGACTGTGTCCTGTGCCCAAGACCAGCTGTTATTTCTGTCTACATGAAGACATGACACTTCTGTTTCATCAGCAAAACAGAAATATTCCTACCAGTGGGGGCTGCAGACATGGCTGAAGTTTTATCTACTGAAGCATTGAGCAGGCCTTTACACGCAGCAGCATGTGCAGCCTTCCTTCATAGAAGGCCACCCTACCACTGCATACTTCACCAGAGATAAAGTACTACCCTGCTGAGCTGATCCCCTCAGAGAAGCCCACCCTGTTCTATGTCCTCAGCTCTCAATACTATAGAAAATGGATTCTATCCTGCAGAGTCAGAGAACATTGTAAAAGAGTTCTCATGTAGCGAACACACATGTAGCGGCCTGACCAGCTTGATGCCCATCCAGGCTCAGATCCTGCACTTCACAGCAGTCAACTCCAACACCTACTCTATGCACAAGCTGCTGGACTGCAAGGAAGCAGTGCTGCACAGCCAGATCTGGGAGCACATCATCGTCACTGAAGATGAAAACCTGAAGCATGGTTGTGATTGGAAACGGTGTCGGCTACCCAGCCACGGGACCAAGGAGCAGCTTTGAGGAACCTGAGAGAAACATGGAGGTCCTTAGAGCTAGCGATATCCCTGGACAAGTGGGGGGAAAAAAGAGAGGGCAGATCCTATGGGAAGATGCCTTTAAAAAGTGGACTCCTGATATTGAAAAGAAAGATGGCAGAACAGAGCCATGTGCTTGAGAAAACGGCAAGCTACAGATAGGGAGGAGGGATGGGAAAGATACAGGAGCACAGCACAGCAAGAACATGGCATGACTGGTCCTCAGCCTGCAGGCCTGCTGCAGCACAGAGCTGCCACTACCACTCACCATGCTAGGAGGAGAAGAGTGCAGGGCCATGGCACTGCCCACAGGCTGCAAGTACAACAATCATGCCCCATGCCTCTCAGGTGGTCAGCATCGAGAGTGGTGGGGAGTGCTGTGGTCTGCAGCTCACTTGGATCCTGTCCCCAGACACCATGCCTCTGACTCTGGACAATATCAGGAAGCCAAGACAAGTCTCAGTGACAGTTTCTCATGATGCTTCAGAAACCAGAAACCTTGAACTATACTCATGGTGATGGGTATTTGCATGTAAAGATATTTAGACAAAAAAGTATACTGAGTAACACTGCAGTTTCTAACACTGCTATGACAAACAAATTTGCAGTGGAGAGGTGGGAAAGACAGAGGAACAGAGCCAGGCAGTGGTGGCGCATGCCTTTAATCCCAGCACTTGGGAGACAGAGACAGGCCATTTCTGAGTTCGAGGCCAGCCTGTTCTACAAAGTGAGTTCCAGGACAGCCAGGGCTACACAGAGAAAGCCTGTCTTGAAAAGAGGAAAAAAAAAAAAAAGACAGAGGAACAAAGTGGTGCATAGGCGCTGGAGAGAGGTGGAACCATGTTGATGTCTGTGGTCCACACTGCCACTAGGGGCTGTGTCTGAGTCCATGGTCTATGCTGCTGCCACGGACCATGTCTGGGCCTGAGGTCCTGCTACAGCTGGGATGCATGTTGATGATGGCACATGCTACCACTGGAGACCTTGGCTGTCTGTGGGCCGTGCTGCCACTTGATGGCTTGTCGATGTCAGAGGCCTGTACTGTTGCCATGGGGTAAGATTGTGTCAATGGCCCATGCTGCAGCAAAGGGCCCTGTCGATGCCAATGTTCTATATCTCTACCAGAAATCATGGTGAGGTCTGCATGCTGCCACCAGGGGCCATGTCTGGGTCTGTGATTCTACTGGAGCTGAGGTCCATGTTGGTCCATGGCCTGTGTTACCAACAACAACCGTGTGGCTGTCAGTGGTGTGTTCTGCTGCCTGAAACCGTGTTGATGCCACTAATGGCCATGTAAATGTGAAAGTTTCCTGTTTGGCTGCTACTTCTAGGGACGGGGCGGGGCAGGAGTTAGGGTTTGTCATAGAAGCCTTCTGTGTCCCTCTCAACTATACGTCTGCAACCATTGGTGTCACTGCAAAGGTACCTTCCTTGCTCTCTACAGTCAGCAGGAGCATGGGTCACGGGCTTCCTCATAGGCTCTGGCAACAGCACAGACCACAAACTCAGCCCCTGCCTGCAGTAGGACCACACAACCAGACAAGTCCAAAAAGGCAGTCCAGACCACAGACCACAGAAATCACCATGGCCTCAGGTGGCAGTGCCAGTCACTCAGAAAGATAGGAAATAATTACCCTGCTGGAAAGCTAGCTACAGGATTTTCTCATATGAACTGAATTTGTCACTATAAAACTTGTCCAGCCTCCTCCCATTCTACAGACAGATACTTATTTTATTGATGGCTAAACTAATGGTACAGGAGGGATTCATGGCTCAGATACTCAATCCATTAATACTTCTTTTTCCTCAGCCCAACAGGTGGAACTGGCTGTTTTGCTTCATCTATTAGAGTTAATTCATAGATTCTTAAAGATCATTTCAGATTCTGCTTATGTTGAAGGATTATTTCAGGCAATAAATTCAGATCTGTGCACACACTAACCTCCCTGGTTCTATCGCAGAAGGAAATAAGCAAGCTGATGCAGTAACCTGAACTATTTTTACTTCTGCAGAAGAAAACTGGGAAGGGGTATGCATCCGTCATTGCAGATGGGTCCTCTGAAACAGTATGGACTCTTTTCTGGCTCCTACAGCCAAGGGCCATCAAGGACAATGGCAGAGGATGAGACGACAGTGGGAGTCACCAGAAAGATAACAAACCTCCAGATAAAGGGCAAAAGGAGACATCAAGCTGTCTTAGGTTTCCTTTGCTGGGACCAAACACCATGACCAAAACCAAGTTGGGTAGGAAAGAGTTTGTTCAGCTTATCATAATTCCAGATCATAGACCATCACTGGATGAAGTCAGGACAGGAACCAAGCAGGGCTGGGACCTGGAGGCAGGAGCTGATGCAGAGGCCATGGAGGGGTGCTGCTTATTGGCTTGCTTACCATGCCTGCTCTCTTACAGGACCCAGGACCACCAGCTCAGGAATTTGCATCACCCACCATGAGCTGTGCCCCCCACCCCCGCACTGATCACTAATTGAGGAAATACCTTATAGCTGGATCTCATGGGGGCATTTTCTCCACTGAGGCTCCTCCCTCTCTGATGACTCTAACTTGTGTCAAGTTGACACATAAAACCAGCCAGGACACAAGCAAGTCTGCCCACTTGGGGTCATGTTAAGGCCTCACAAACCAAGGAAGAACTTATTTTACTAATTTGTGTTTATGAATGGGCTGTGGGACTGGAAGAGACTGATTCATTCATCTGGAGAAAGGATTGTTTTAGTTTTTCCTTCAGATTTAAATCCTATTTATATAGGACATCATAACATTTATATTCCTATGAAAGGCAAATGTGGGTTTACATTCTACAAGAGACCAGAGCTACTAATCATAGAGGACTCTTTTCAAGCCATTCTCTAGGTCTTTAGGATCAGTATAACAATGTAACCAATAGTATGAACATCGTTTGGATCCCTGCTCTTGGTGCCCAAGCACTATACACTAGGCTCTCTCTGTTCTAATATTTGCTTGCTTATAGGATACTCATGTACAAATGACAACGAGATTCATCTACAATATCTCAAGTCAAAACAGCTCTGGATCTCCTGCTATTAAAAAATAAAAGGGGGGATATGACAGAATAGGGTCAAAGAATAGAGTCCTGAGAGGAGATTCCTGAATGCTTGTGAGAAAATGCCAAGAAAAGACTTGTGACCTCAGTTTTTTGTTTTTTGTTTTTTTCAAAAACAAGGACTTGTTCTTGGCTTATATTTTCGTGCCTTTCCCAGGTATAGCAGATCTGAGTGAGTTTGCTCAGATTATTCATTACAACTGGCTGCTGTTATAGTCATTTGCCTCGATGGAAAAGACACATTTTGCCACATGTGGTTTGTCCGTGTGACTGACACTTTATTCAGGTGATTCTTCTTAACCGGCAGAGTATAAACTGTCTGATGCTCTGAATAAAGTTGACTATTGCATGAGACCTTAGCCCACCTTGTTTTGAAGCTCCATTCTTACAGGTTTCACATTTAGAGCAGTATAATACAACAGAAACAGATTTGACCTAAAGGTATTTTTAAATGCTAAACACAGACAGTCAACAGAACTCCAAGGCTGCTTTCACAGTTAAAGAATCTACATCTAGTAACAACGTACACCTAGTCAGGGAGCTACACCCAGGGAAAGATCTACAACCAGTGATGACCTACACCCAGTGATGACCTACACCCAGTGGGTAGTCTACACCCAGTGGATAGTCCACACCCAGTGGATAGTCTACACACAGTAGAGTAGATAGTCTACATCCAGTGATAATCTACACCCAGTACACAGTCTACACCCAGTAATGATCTACACCCAGTAAATAGGCTTCACCCACCAGAAGCACTCTTTTCTCAAAAACCAAGAGGAGAAATACCAGCTGGGCCACAGGCTATCTGTAGCTCTTTCTACAAGAATGTTTCCCATGAGGCAGGGTCTTGTGCAGACCAGGGCTGCAGCTGTGTTCAACACTATGTCTGTGGCACACTCAAGCAGTGCCTGGTACCATTGGTGCTCAGAACTCACTCACAGAATGATGGAGAGCAAGGCACTGCAAGCAGCATGAAAAGATCACAACATGGAAAAATGGCTGGTTCTCTGCTCCTTATCCTGTCTCTCTCCAGGATGCTCTGCCACACAAAGCAGAAAGCCCATTTTGCAGTCTTTCTACTGGCCTACAGAATCTTCTTTGGGGATCTTAAAATGGACACCAGAGACACATTCAGACCCTAAGACTTTTTAAAAAGGAATAAAAGTGAGTATGTGGGAAAAGAAGAGACATAAGACTTGAAAGCAAATGGGTCTCATGGGGACCCACCCCCTCATTCCCAACTTCGAGATCCAGGACAACCAGCTCAATTTCCTGGACCTGAAGCTCCACTTTGCAAAAGCGGATGATGGTGTTCATGCCAAGGAGGGATGGGAGTCCTAAAGAAGAGACTATAACTATGGACATGGATGTCTAGGGACAGTAGCTATACAGCCTACAGGAGAGAGAGCAGGTGAGAAGAAACACAGCAGTGGCTATAAAGAAGAGGCATGCTGGAGCAGCTGCCAACCATGCAGGCACTTGGGCAGCCTGAGCATGAGGCATAGACAGGATTGGCTCTCCAACCAATGAAATGATTTTCAGCACAGGCAACCAGGAGCTTTCGAATATGTCGTGCACCTTCTGAGCTTCTCTGAGATCAGGGAGGCGTACCGTCAGCCTTCTAGGGTCTCAGATGGGGCCCTGATGTGCTTGAGCCACTTTCTACCTCTTTTCTCTATAATGGAGACGGGGGGGGGGGCTACCGTTCCAGGCTTTGACCACAGAGGACCTGTACCCAGGAATCCAGTGAATAGGACCTGTCACTTTCCGTGCCCTCTCCTCCACAGTTCTTCACATCCCCTCCTCGTGGACATGAGTGGCCTGTCTTCAACTCCTGCTGTAGAATGGCTTCTACCACCATCTTACACCTTGCCCTGTTCCTCACCCTGTGAGCTCCCTGCCATCTACCAAGTCTCATCTCACTGTGAACCCTGGGCAGTCAGTCCCTCACACTGCATACAAATGGCTCATGTCAAGTCCACTTCCATGACTCCCAGTGCCTGGGCCAATGCAAGACCAGCTTCAGCTCAACATAAGTGCAAACCCCCAAGCCAGGCACAGTGGCACACACCTGTAAACCCAGCACTCCAGAACCTAAGAAGGGAGGACAATAGGTTCAAGGCCAGCCTGGGTAAATGGCAAGAACCTACCTTATAGAAAAACAAATGAAACAGAGCAAAGCTCCCAATGATAGCACTCGGCTCTCCATAGGACAGCCCTGTCACAGAATAGGCAGTGAACCTCATTACCACAGGCTTTCCCATGCAGGCTTGAGCCCTGCTACCCTTCTTGACTGAAGTTCACACTGTTCTCCTCTAGTTCTTCCCTTTACTCTGCACCTTCATGTTCCATTCCATCTGCTTTCTTCTGAATGTCTATACAGAGAGACCTCCCTGAAAACCCTGGCTGAGGAAGACTCTCCCAGCACTAGGTTGTGTTTACCCAGAGCACCTTTTCCCTGCCTGTGGGGGAAGCCTGTGCTAAAACAACACAGTGACCCCCCACCCCCCTGCACCTCCACATGTGCACACCCTGCCCTTGTGAACATGGAGAATGGGCAGGACCTTTTCCCATTGCTTCTAGCACAGGGGGAAATGGCAAAGGCACTGGGATGTCTCTGCTTAGAGACTGTGGGATGGATTGCCCTTCTTCTTGCACTTGCTTATTCTCTGTTCTCTACACAACAGCACTCCACTTCTCCACTCTAACAGAGCCAGCTCTGTTGTCAGTCATTCTGTGTCAAGGAACCGAGCAGTAGCTAGCAAAAACCTGAGGCCCACAGAGGGTCATTAGACTCTACACTCAGACCAATCCACACATATGCTGCTTTGATAATTCTGCCACAAGTCAACAATATAGCAAGATACTATCTGAAAGCACTAATTTTTAGACAGATGTCTTCAGCAGAAATAGATAACCAATTCATATTCACTAACTTACTTGTTTCTACAAAGTCAGGGCCAGGTCTGTTACACACACACACACACACACACACACACACACACACACACGCGCGCGCATGCACATACACATACACACACCTGTGCTTCGCAGAGGAACTAAGTATTTAATTTGTGAAATTAAAGTCAGCCATGGCTAGAAACCATTCATGAAACTATATGCCTAGGAGGCTCGTCAGTGGGATGCCACACACTAGTAAGGTGTCCAAATCCAGCCAGGAAAAAGAGCTGACACACTTGACAGCCACAGCACTCTAGGTTTTGTCTTGTTTTTAGTACTGAGGATCCCAGGACCTCACACAAGCTGGGGGTGGGATACTCTGCCACGGAGCAATACCCTAACCCCTGCCCACCACACTCTAAACACACCCAGTCATGTCTGATCTCAGATGCTAAGCCGAGTTAGATCTGATTAGTACCTGGCTGGGAGAACAGCTGGCCCATACTAGCTGTGCCAAGGACTCTTACCTCATCCTCTCATGGTTAAGCAGGATGGTCTAGCTCTTCCTCATTTCATAGGCAAAGAAACTGAGGCCCAAAAGGAAGAACCACACAGCCAGCCAGATTGACAGCCAGGTCCATCTGCTCCCCAAACCTATCCAAGCTGGAGATAAGCCTGGACAAACACGTCAGCAGGGGTCAGGGGAAGCTGTAAAGATGTCCCTCTCCTGAGGCATCTATTCTGGGGACAGAACTAGCACATGACTCAGAACTGACAGATTAATACACACATATGCTGCTTTGCAAATTTAGCCACAGAGCCACAATAAAATGTGTCTTTAAAGCAACTTGTAGAAAGAGAATGCTTAGCATTCTGGTTTCAGATGTCAAAAAAGAAATGGAGATCCAGGTAGGTGGTGGAGATGGGTGTGGCTAGAGAGGGTCTCACCTCATCCATGCTTTGGTGCTGAACCCAGGCTGAGAAGAGAGTGGGAAGGACTTAAGGTATACTCAATCTCAACCAAGGACCTTACTAGAAGGGCAGGCGTTGTCACTTAGGGGAGTTTACTGAACCAGATAAGCTGTCCTTTTTCTTGGCTACAAAGAGAGGGAAGAGCTTCTCGAAGTGATAGGCGAGTGCCTAGGAGGGATGGCTGCAGGCAGAGAAATCTGCATGGGTCAAGCTCAGGTCTGGAGCTGATGCTAGTTAATAAGCTGATATGGCCACATGGGTGGCCACAACAAAGAAATCACTGGAAGGTCTGTCATATGCCTACTTCTCATCTACACACACATAAACACAAACAACACAACACACACATAAACACACCCACCACACACACACATAAACACACACACACACACTACATATACGCAACACAAAACACATATAAACACACACATACACATCACACAACACACACAAACACACACACACATGAAAGAAGCCCACACACCACACTAGACACGTATACTACAACACATGCACACGCACATACCACATATACACAACACACACACTACATAAAAACACACATATACACGCCACCAACCCACATCACACACATATACATACCTCCCCACACATACCCCCACACACACACACAGAGTCTCTAGCTTTATCACACACCTTCCTGCAGTGTCCCCTACAACAATCTTTCCCCTTACAACAAAAACTACTCTTGCCTTTGAAAGGCCTGGGAACTCAGACATGACAAGATAAACATATTTAATAAATGAAAATGTCAGTAGGGAAAGCAGCCATGGACACTGACTCATTCATCCCGTGATGAACATGTGGCCAGCCCAGCCACACAGGGTCCCAGAACTTACTTTGTGAGTAAAGTTTGATAAGACAAAAGAGATGGGTGTGAAGAGAGGAGATAAAGTTTTGCCCATGTCTCTTCAACGCTTTGTCACTCTCTGCCTCTAGCAAGGTGCTTCCCTGCGTCACTCCATTAACTAGATCTTCAGGGGTTTTTGGAGAACACATTTATCAGTGTCCTTGTGTTGAAAGGGTAACCAGGGTGGCCTTGAACTTCAACTGTCTCCGTCTTCTAAATGCTGGGATTACAGGCACACATCACCATATCCAGTTTGTGCAGTGCTGAGAATTAAGCCCATGGCTTTTAGCATGCTATGCAAGCACTCTACCCACTGAGCCATATCTCAAACCCAGAATTCTAAATGCATTTCAGCTGACATTAGATCCCACAATAGGCAGACCTGCCTTACCCCTATGAAAGTTCCCACAAGCTTTCCAGGTCTCCTTACCCCTATGTCTGCTGCCATGAGGTTTGACAGGGCATCCCATGCCTAGTTTCTGGTCAATATCTACCATCTAAGTCCACAAAATCCTTCCAGGATAGGCATATCAGAGTCCATGAGAATGAAGTTATTGGCTGAATTCTAAAAGGGGAAAAAAATAAAAGCTCCTTTTCCTCAGGGTAGCACTGCCAAGGGCTGTGAGCTTTGTGGCTGCTGAACTTCATAAAGGAGAATGGGCACACTAGAATCAGAACAGAGAAGAAGGAAGCAAGGAGGCCTCCAGGACCAGTTCTAACTTTCTAGATCAAACCTTACCTGAAGTTGCTTTTTTAAGACCATTCTAGAAAGACCCTTCTGGTTTAAGACTGAGGATCAAATTAGTTCCTTAGTTCAGTTCAGACATTGTTTGTACTCCAAGGATCCATGTTAAGAAATGTGTGCCTTTAAGAGGTGAGACCTAGTTAAGCGCCAGGTCAATTGAAAGCATGGCTTTGAAATAGAGTAATTTCTTACAAGACCCTGGTTCTCAAGACTACTGCTAATCTAGGCATGGTGGTTTGGAGCAGGATGATTAGAAGTTTAGAGCCAGCTGGGTTACATGAGACTCTGTCTCCAAAATAAACGAGGAAGATTGCTATAAAAGCCTGAGGATGCCTGACCCAATCTCTACAATTTCCCAATGTGGCCACAAAATTACCAACCTATAGTACAATGTATATCAAATATCAGGCTGTGTGCCTTACAGATGCACAGTGTACTGTGCCTTGATAAATATCACAGTTAAAAACTGTTTTTCAAAGAACCCTATGAATGCTAGGCAATGGTGGCACACACCTTTAATCCCAGCACTTGGGAAGCAGAGGCAGGTAGATCTCTGAGTTCAAGGCCAACCTGGTCCATGGAGCAAGTTCTAGGACAGCCAGGGCTACACAGAGAAACTCTGTGTGAAAACAAACAAACAAAACCTCCATGCAGCAACTTTGGGGTGAGGTGAGTGTGACACAGAAGACAAACCTCACTTTGCATGTCAGCTCCACCATTATCAGGTGGATGACACTGGACAGATGACACAGTCAGTGTGTCCTCTGTGAGCAAGGGGTTAAGCACCTGCTGCTGAGGTGGTTAAAAAGGTAAAGCTGACTCTGGCTGCTGTCCTCAAGCAGTTCAGATATCCTCACAGCCTGGCAGGAAAGCACCCCTGGCCTTTCCCTAGGATGGGAGAACAAATAATGCCTGCTGTCTCTGAGGAGCACACAAAAAGGTGCAAATGTCATCACTCTAAATGCTAACCCTGGACAAAGATAACATGTCATTCCTATTACTGTTCTCAGAGGGGACAGGATTTTAAGGAATTGGTTTTATGACAACACAAAAGGCGCCAGTGGAAGCCAGCAGGCCCAGTCAACCCGAGCAACCTCACAGATGCAGGGCAGGCAAGAGTCTTTGTGCCACCTGCTACAAGAGCTTTTTCTTTTCCTTTTTAATTCCTGCCAAGAAGTGCTCTGCAGTCAGATTTATTTCAGGCTCTGTGCTGTCAGGAGGATGGGCAGAGGCTCTATTTTCAATACCTTGGCTTTGCCCATGTCACAATAAGCTGCACACCAAAACTTTCTCCCTGAAAGCTGAAGCAATTTTGACTTGTGCTAACTACTCTGAGAGCAAGCACTGCCTCTGGGTCTGTAGAGATGACCTAATTTGATTTTATTCAGAATGTAAATATTATGTTTTTCCCCCTGTCTAAATGGTACTTTCACTTTCTCTGTAAGATAATGGTTTCTTAAAGACATCCAGGGTTAGCCCACTGTTGCACACACAGATACTACAAACTGTCATTATGAATGTCTGTCACAGGCCAACAGGGGAGGGCAGAAGCAGGCAGCACAAGTTGCCTGGGTCCAAGTACTAACCCTACTGGTACCAAACAGGACAGGCTTGAGCAGGTTGTAATCCGGTGGGGATTTATCTCCACTGGTGAGTTAGATATGTTTGGGATATTTCAGGACCCAGAATCACCCCCCTTGCAGGTCTAAAGCCTCCAAAGATGTCACCCTAAGTCACCTAAAATGACAGCAAGATGATGGACAGCCTCTCTGGAGGTAGGTCCCTAGCATGTACCACAGGAAGTACCACCCAGTTCAGTGACAATTGGAGAATTCTGTTTTCTTTGGTAAATGCAGAAATATAGGAATATGTTTTCATTTTTATCCCAGGGGTAGAGATGTGGGGCTGCTTCAGATTGTCCACAGCAACTGACTCTGATTTGCCTTATGCTCTAGCAGGAGTGTGATTTTGCCAGCTGCATATAGTTTCTGTGTGTGATGTTTGGAATTCTGGATACTTTTCAGAGGGTATAAAAATGCTGGAGCCCTGAGAGGCAAGTTGTTGTTGCTAGTTGTTGATTGGTTTTGTTGGTCATGGCCTGTAAAATGTCATGCACAAAGAAGAAACAAGAAGAAGAAATTAGATATCTTGACAACAGAAGATCAAACTCACCCCAAGGAACATAATGCCCCTAACCAGCAGGAAGTAATCTAACAATAACTTTGCCCCCTGGCCCCTCTATCCATTTCTCTCTCCTATCTAGTGTTAGGAGCTTGAAAGGGTGGGAAAAGGGGAAGAGAAGGGTAGAAGACAAAAGAACACACAAAGTAGACAAAGTCAAGTGTTGGCCTGCCTGTCCCCTGCTGTCATTTGTCACTTCCTACAGGAACAGCAATGAATCAATTGCCACTGTCCCTTCATAGCACCCTCCATGGAGGCGTTTTAGTTTTGGTTCCTGTTGCTCTGATGAACACCCTAACCGAAGTGACCTAAATTCCAGGTTACAGTCCCTTAGTGTGTGACAGTCAAGGTATCAGGAACCTGAATTGTATGTAGTAGGTTGGCCTGATGCTGCTTATATTCTAATGTTAATATTGGGTCCCCAAGACTGGTTGTCCAAGAGACAAGAGAGTCTGCACATAGATGCTAAGTGACCCTGTCCAAATTATTTCTGATTGGTAAATAAAAATGCCAACAGTTGGGCAGAAGAGACATAGGTGGATCTCAGGCTCCACGAACTTGGGGAGGGAGGAGGAGGATCATTGGGGAAAGGAGAAGGAAGGAAGAGGAAGGAGACGCTACAATGGGTTAGGAGTAAAGAAAAAGTGCTCCTGAGGGCTGGCCAATTGGAGTAAGAGCAGCCCAAATGAAACATAGTAAGTAATAATTCAGGGTTATCAATAGGAAAGTAGATTCTAATAGCATAGAGGGCAGGTATTTGTCCAGCTTTAGTGCTGATTAAGGCTTATTGTAAATATAAAGGTTCTGGGTATCTTTTATCTGGGAACTAAAGGGTCAAAGGCAATGTAGAAACCCCAGGTAGGGATTAAATAATTTCTACAACAATTGTATTCTATCCACAGACAAGAGCAAAGATTAACAAACTAATGTGCACATGCTAGGACCTAGCCCCACCCATCCACCCTCACCCCTACTTACACAACCAGATCTGACTCACAGTTAAGACAAGTCTTCCCACATCAGTAAATATCATCACGACAATCCTTCACAGGCATTCTCAGGGGCCCCTCTCCCACACGGTAAAAACTACCTATCGCAGTAGGCTGCTTTCTGAATGGATGGTATGTGCAAACATTTCCCTATGAAATCAAATAAGAGACTTCATGGTTATAAAACAACTAAAGGGGTGGTAATGTGAAATAAGGGGGCCAGTGATGGCTTGGGACACCTGCAGGAAAAGTGAGTAAAAGAGTATATCAGGTGGGCTCTCATGGACATGGAGCTGCCAATACTCAGTCTCAGGTAGGCAAGGACCTGCAGGAGCTGCCGGTGTTTCCGAGAGAATTTATCAACGATGAAGTTTGTAGGAAATACCCTGATTGTTTGACACTGGCAATAAACTCAATACTAAAAATCATGAGCCAAACAAAGGAGATCCATGGGCTATCTGGAACTCATTTCTGCCACATCCTACACGCGAAAACGATGGTGAAGTTAGAGTCATCCCTTCACCTGTCTGCTTTATAAACTGGGACTGAGATGATCCCTGTAGGTAGGCAGCTCTGTGCCTGTCACACAGAAAACATCCCATGTGGTCCACTATGATTTTCTCCCCTGAAATGGGCTTCACATGTATAGGCAGAGCTTGTCAAAGCCATGTCCAGGATTCCTGTCCCAACGTCTCTCCATCAGCAAATGATAGCTGCCATTGCCTTGGCTGTGACAGTTCATCTGTGTCTCTGCTCTAAAACACTCCACCTAACACCACTCCAGATAGTCAGCATTTGGCACTGTACTTGTCTTAAGACCCACACCCCTAGAGTATGTGGCTTCAGAGGTACAGCTTCTGAAGTGTCCTCAGAGCTAAGAGATGAACCAGCATTTCTCTTACAAGGCTATCCAAAAATTAAACTACCCCAGTGTTTCATAAATAAACCCACCAGCTATAGAGAGGAACAACAAGCCACATGAAGGGACATTTATGAAACAACAAAAATACACAAGAACTGGATGTGTCTGGCTTGACAGCTGTGCTTATTACTGTCCTGGGCGAAACACATTCTTTCCTAAATCACTTCTATCACCCAGGCAGAACTGCAGAGACTCTGCCATTGACTTCCTCTCCCACCCCCAAGACGCAGGTCTGAAAGGGATGTGGACAATGGTCCCAGAGCAACCTTAACTCCTGCCTGGGAAGAGCGCCCTACCAAGCCACATGTTCCAAGACAGGACTACAGAAGCCAAGTGGGAGCCTAGGAGAGCAAAAGGAAGCACTGTGATGACCCATCAACACACTGGTGACAGAATGAGCAAGAGAGAGTGAACTCAAAATTTACATGCTGACTTCTGGCCAGATATTCTCAATCACATGATCTGATCTCTGAACCTTGGGTTTTTCTTTCCCCCCCCCCCTCCTTTTTTCCTACTGTTTTTTTTTTAACATGTATAAGAAATAAATGTAGTAAACCAAATACATGGACAAAAAAATACAAGAATCATATGATCATCTCAATGGAAGCAAAAAAAAAAGAAAGAAAAGAAAGAAAGAAAAAGTCTTTGATAAGATTCAACATGCCTTATTAACAAAAGCCCTAGAACAAGTAGGACTGTAGGAAACATTCCAACACAATAAAGGTTATATATGACAAACTCATGGCCAATATCATCTTAAATGAATAAAATCATGAATAAGCCCCATTAAAATCAGGAATGGGAAAGGACTGCCCACTATCCCTACTGCTCATCCATAATGTGATTGAAGCATTAGCTAGAGCAGTAAGGCAAGAAAAGGGACACAAATGGAAAAATATTAAGTCAAATTATTTTCGATTGAAGATTATATTATCTTATACCCAATGTTCCCAAAATTTTACTAGAAAAACTGTACAAATTTTCAATAATTTCAGCAAAGTGTTATGATACATAATTGACTTAAAAAAATTTACCTGTCTTAATACATATGAGTAACAAGCAAACTGAGAAAGAGATCATGGACACCTCTTCTCAGTTTCTCAAATAAAATGTTTAGAGTATACATAACAAAAGATGTAAAAAAATAAATAAAACCTCAACAATGAAAACTTTACATGTGTGAAGAAAGAGATTAAGAAACATACTGGAATTTGAAGACCTTCCAAGCATATAGCTTGGTAGAATTAACATTGAAAAAAAAAAAAAAAGACCTTCCTAACCAAAACAATTTACTCATTCAATGAAATCACAATCAACATCCTCATCTCATTCTTCACATAAATAGAAAGAAAATCCTCAATTTGATACAGAACAACAAAAGACCCAGAATAGCCAATTAGTCCTAGGTAAGTGTTTGTTTCTAAGTATTCTGCTCATTTTAAGTGCTAAGTGCATCTGTCCAAGACCCCAACTTTTATACATCTGTTTCTATTGAGTCAATTTTGTTCTATATTAGAATGGCTACTCCAGCTTGTTTCTTGGGAGTATTTGCTTGGAAAACTGTTTCCAACCTTTTCCTCTGAGGTAGTTAGTATCTGTCTTTGTCACTGAGGTGTGTTTCCTGTATACAGCAAAATGCTGGGTCCTATTTACACATCCAATCTGTTAGTCTATGTATTTTTATTGGGGAGCTGAGTCCACTGATGTTAAGAAATATTAAGGAAAAGTGATTGTTACTTCCTGTTATTTTTGTTGTTAGAGGTGGAATTATGTTTGTGTGGCTATCTTCTTTTGGGTGTGTTGAAAGATTACTTTCTTGCTTTTCTAGGGTGTAATTTCCCTTCTTGTGTTGGTGTTTTCCATCTATTATCCGCTGTAGGGCTGGACTTGTGGAAAGATATTGTGTAAATTTGTTTTTGTTACGGAGAATCTTGGTTTCTCCATTTATGTTAATTGAGAGTTTTGCTGGATATAGTAGCCTGGGCTGGCATTTGTGTTCTCTTAGGGTCTGTATGACATCTGCCCAGGATCTTCTAGCTTTCAGTCTCTAGTGAGAAGTCTGGTGTAATTCTAATAAGCCTGCCTTTACATGTTACTTGACCTTTTTCCCTTACTGCTTTTAATATTCTTTCTTTGTTTAGTGCATTGGGTGTTTTGATTATTATGTGTCAGGAGGAATTTCTTTTCTGGTCCAGTCTATCTGGAGTTCTATAGGGTTGTAGACTTCTTGTATGTTGATGGCATCTCTTTCTTTAGGTTAGGAAAGTTTTCATTTCTAATTTTGTTGAAGATATTTACTGGCCCTTTAAGTTGGGAATCTTCTATACATATTATCCTTAGGTTTGATCTACTCATTGTGTCCTTGATTTCCTGGATGTTTTAGGTTAGAAGCTTTTAGCATTTTGCATTTTCTTTGACTGTTGTGTCAATGTTTTCTATGGTATCTTCTGTACCTGAGATTCTCTCTTCTATCTCTTGTATTCTGTTGGTGATGCTTATATCTATGACTCCTGACCTCTTTCCTAGGTTTTCTAACTCCAGGGCTGTCTCCCTTTGTGATTTCTTTATTGTTTCTAGTTCCATTTTTAGATCTTGGATGGTTTGTTCATTTCCTTCGCCTGTTTGATTGTGTTTTCCTGTAATTCTTTAAGGGATTTTTTGAGTTTCCTCTTTAAGGGCTGTGTATTTTTTTTTTAAGGGAGTTATTTATGACCTTTTAAGAGTCCTCTATCACCATCATGAGAAGTGATTTTTAGATCCAAATCTTGCTTTTCCAGAGTGATGGTATATCTAGGACTTGATATGGTGGGAGAATTGGGTTCTGATGATGCCAAGTAACCTTGGTTTCTATTGCTTATGTTCTTATGCTTGCCTCCCACCATCTGGTTATCTCTAGGGCTTCCTGCCCTGGCTATATCTGACTGGAGCCTGTCCTTCCTGTGATCCTGGCTGTGTCAGAACTCCTCAGAGTCCAGCTGTCTCTGTGATCCTGTGATACAGAAAACTTGGTTGTGTCAGAGCTCCTGGGAATAAAACTGCCTCTGGGATCCTGACATCCTGGTGTGACCAAGCCCCTGGGATCCTGGAATCCTTGGATCCTGGGTGTGTTAAAGTGCCTGGGAGTGGAGCTTCCTCTGGATGTTGTAGGACTAGATGTAGAGTTTGGGCCCAAGGTATGCTCAGAGCTCCAGCCCAGACTGGAAGGAGGGGTTTTTCTTCTCTTGAGCAGGAACAACTCTGTCACCATGCTCACAGTAGTGAAGAATGACCCATTTTACAAAGCCTGGTCCCAGAATCTACAGGTACAGAAGGGCCAGCTTCCTTCCTGCTTAAGTCTGACCAACTAGAAGGACTTTTACAAACACATGCTAGACATGTGAACAGACTGACCTTCAGGGTCTGAAAGGTGACCCAAAAGGGGAGCAAAAGTGGGGGTGAAGTTTGAAGAGCTGAGGTGATGGGAAGAGAAGAAAGAAGAGCAAACGAAACCAAGGAGAGAGTGACAGTAGAACAAGTGGGACATGAAGATGAGTTAGGACACCACAGACTGCAGAAAAATAAAGGTGGGAACATGGAAAGCAGAGAGCAGGCTGGGAAGATGACTGAGTGTCCATCCTTAGAAAGACTGGGATTTGGAATGGAGGCAAACCTGGCAGGAGGACTTCAGGATGGGGCTGATAAGGACCAGGGGCACCTGCCAAAGGGCCTTAGACAGCCCCCCAACACCCCACCAAACTCCAGGTCCTTAGGACACTTTCTAAACATGATCTCAAATACTATCAGAACAGAGAAGAATTTAGAACCTTTACTTTAATAGGGAAAAAGATAAGAGTGTAACACATTTTTAGCTATTACCCATAAAACTGCTTTAACATGACTTTCCTGACGGGCATGACTGCTAAATGAACAATCCCCACTAGATCCAAATGTTAATTTGCTCAAAATTTAATTTGGTCTGTGTGAAATGACCAAGTTTCATGCAGAGGTGTACCTGCTGGTCCATAAGCTGATGACATGCATAAACACATGTATAGGCGTGCACATACACACAGGCAGACGTGAAAACTTGCACAACATACTCCCAGGACCCAAGCTCCACCTTCCCTTATTTTTTGTTTTTTGATCTAAGGTGAATATAGTAGCAATCTATGATTAACAATAGCAAAAAAAGCAACAAACGGCTGGGAGGTGGTGGTACACATATTCAGTCCCAGCACTTGAGAGAGAGAGGCAGGTAGATCTCTGAGTTCATATCCAACCTGATCTACACAGAGAGTTCTAGGACTCTCAGGGCTACACAGAGAAACCTTGTCTTGAAAAACCAAGGAAAAGAAAAGGAAGGGAAAGGAAAGGAAAGGAAAGGGGAGGGGAGGGGAGGGGAGGGGAGGGGAGGGGAAGACAGAGAGACAGAGAGAGAGACAGAGAGAAACACAGAGAGAGAGAGAGAGAGAAGAAAAGTACTTTCTGTAATCCCCCTCCATAAAGGGGGAAGGGGATGTGTTCTAGAACTTTCCTTCGGTACCTGAAACACAGGATAGAAGTAAACTTATCTTTATTCTGTAAATATACAAATATAATAAAGGTTAATTTATAAGGAGATAGAGTTTCTGCAAAGATTACTTTAGAATTCTTATTGAAATTGCTGTTTCTAGAATTTTCCCATGGCTGATCAGGAAATAGGAAGCACAGTAGTGTAGAAAGAAGGCCAGTGTGGGTGAAGCAACAGCTGCGTTCTATATTGGACTTTAGGCCCTAGGGACCTAGAGTGGCAAGACCATTTCCATGTGAATATGACACTGCCCCACGCTATCTTGCCAGCTGGACTATAGTGCCTGAGAGAGTGAACTAGTCCACACAGTTTCAGTGACTTCCTGGAAGGTGGGTTGCTGCTACCAGCCTGTTGCTTACAACAGATTCTAAGACTCCTGGACTATGTGCTGGGCAAACCCCAAGGTTATGAGGTAGGATACTAGGCTCTGCCACCTGCCAGGATGCTTCCTTAAGCAACCATTGAAACTCTCTGGGACCTGGCTTCCACATATTCTGGAAGATGGTGACCCCAGTACCCACCTGCAACCCTGGCCCACAGACTTGCTGCTCCTGGGCACTTCTAAGACTAGGGAATTGAAGATGAGTTACTTCCCTGGGCCACAAGGGGCCACTATTCCCTGTACACAGTGTCAGGTACCAAGTCACATCTACAGCACACTACAGAACTTTCTGCAATAACCAGGGAAACCAGGCCTCTGCCATGTTATCAAATGCTCAAAACAGCTCTCTGCAACAGTCCTTCTGCCATCCATTTCACAGGTGAAAACACTAAAGACCATGTCTACCGTGACACTGCCTGGCATCCCCACCTCCCAGCACTGGGCCCAACACAGGCAGTGGCAAACAAGGTGGACAGTAAACAACTGCAAGAATCTGGATCCCCGAAGGAAAAGGCCTTTGGGTCAAAAGGAAGAATGAGGAACTAGACTCAGTATGGATGCAAACATGAAGACCTAAGGTCTGATGCCCAGTGGAGTAGCACAAACATCTGGAATTCCAGCAGAGCTGTGGGAGGGCAGACGCAGAGACAGAGGATCCTCAGAAGCACATGGACAGGGTGAACTACAGCTAGAAGGCAAGGACTGATGCCAACTGTGGCCCTCTGATTTCCATGTATGTGCTGGGGCATGTACATACCTGCACTTACATGAATAACCCTCATGCATGCATGAATGCATGTGCGTGCACATGTGCGCGCGCACGCACACACACACACACACACACGGACACACACACGGACACACACACGGACACACACACGGACACACAGACACACGGACACACACACGGACACACACACGGACACACAGACACACGGACACACGGACACAGATTGCTCAGACAAATGTTTTAAGTCCAACACCACTGGGTAAAAAGCAAAGGGACATTTCATATGTGTACAAACACATCCTCAGTGACCTAACACATGCTTCTAGTGAACCATGGGCCAGCAGAGGCCAAAACACAAATAAGACAGACAAATGCATTCAACATGCAACATGTATAGGCACTGATAATTACACATGCTCTTGTTTACTGCAGAGGACTTGGGAGTGGGGAGCACAGATCACTCTCCACTCATGTGACATTCTTGAAAGAGGCAACTGCAAAAGCCATTAGCAGGACCAGGTCAAAATAGGGCCTAAATTATCTTGACCAAACATTGCCACTGAGACCCAGGTTGCTTTAGGCATATATTATGCAAGGCACTAGCACAAGGAAACCCAGAAGAGCAAGCAGAGCCCTTTCAGCCATGTAGAGCTGAACATCCTGCCCAAAAGCAACGTTGGGGAGGAAAGGGTTTATTGTAAGGAGTCACTGAGGCAGGAGACTGAGATGGCCGATCATATCATGTCTACAGTCAACAGCAGAGAGAAAATACACCTACTCTGCCTGCTCCTGCTTGGCTAGCTCTCCTCACTCCTCCACAGCTGAGGGTTCAGTCCATGAAATGGCGCTGCCCATATTTAGGGTAGCCTTCCACCTCAACCAACCAAGACAGCCCTGTAAGACATGCCCACAGGCCAATCTCATCTAGATAAAGTTGAATTAAGACTCACTTCCCAGGTGATTTGAGGAGTGGTGTAGGAGGCCACGGCCCCTCCTCTGGGCTACCTGAAGCCGCACCTTAAAGATGGCACCTGTTGGCTATGGAGCTTGTGTTAAACAAGTCCATATTTGGTGATGATATGTTCCCGCTCTTCTGGTTGGCTAAGGCCGCGTGCCGGTGAGGTGACGTGGCCTGCCGCGATTGGAGTGGATATGAGAGTATAAAAGGGCTTGTAGCCCAGGGCTCAGGGGGAGATGAAGAGGGAGATGATGAAGATTGTTCAAGGTTCCTGAATAAACTGCTGTTAGAAGAACTGGTGGTTGCATCTTCCTTGCGGGTCAAGAGAGGGGACGCAACAAATGGTGGCCCTTATGGGGACTCGACAGTGTGGCAAGTTTATTGTTAAAATCAACCAACACAAAGACTTGGTTCAGGGAGCCTGGATGTACTTCGGTGTGCACAACCCCAGGACTGCCTGGACCCCACCCAGCCTTAGGAGCATGGCACTGCATCTCTACCATGGTATGGATGTGGTTTGTCACCCAAGAAAATATGACAGCATAGAGGCCATGTGAAAACCTTTAAGAGGTGAGGCCTGCTGTGCTTGTGTCACTGGGGAAGCTACCCTCAAGAGCTATTAAGGTAGCTTTCATCGAGCTGAAGCTCCATGAGAACCAGAAGTTTAGAGAGTAAGCTTGTCTCCTTGCTCTTTTTTTATTATTTTTTTTAAATTTCTGCCATGAGGTGATGTAGTCAGAAGGGATGCTCACCAGAAACTTCACCAAAACAATGTACAAAATAGATTTTTTGGTCTGACTTGGATATTTTTGCTATAATAGCAAAAGGAGGGTTCATAACAGACTGCATCACAGGCCTCAGGGAGGAGATGCTAGGCTGTTAGGGGGGGAGCCTGGAGCTGTCGGTGCCACAGAATGAGAAGCCTGCAAGAGGAAGTCAGAAAGAGAAGGTGGGGGAATCAGGGTCAGTATCCAGACCACGCACCATTTTAGCACTGAGCTACAGCTATGCCAGCTCTCAAAATTGTATGTTATGTGAGCCAACCAACTCCACCTTTTTGCTTCAGTCATTGTAAAAAAAGTTTCTGGAAATGTTAAGAAGTCCAGCCAAAAGAGGGAGACACATAGATGAAAATACAAGAATCAGCAGAGTTGTGACAGAAATGTCCTCAGACTTGGAGGATGCCCAGGGGATAGGTCTGACCAGTTATTCTAGAAAGGCTTCAATGAATAGCAAATGGATCAGTGGGTAAGGGCACTTGCTGCCAATGCCTTCCATCTCTAAAATTCAGAGAACCAATTTCTGCAAGTCATCTTCTTGTCCTGACTTCCTCATTCATATCATAGCATGCATGAGTATGCACACACACACATGCACATAGACACAGACACATGCATGCATAAGACACACACAGAGACGAGCACACAGAGATAGACAATTATAAATATATATAATAGAAAAAATTTTTCAGAAAGAAAGGAAAATGAAAGGCATCAAGTCATAAGATACTGCAGGTCCTGGCTAATTCCAGCTAGCCCTGCTGCCTCATTTGGTAAAGGATGGCATTTTGAAGATAAAGAGGTTCAGTCACTGAAGTGATTGCCATACAGGCACCTGAACTCCATCCCTAGTACTACATAAGTGAGACACAGTGGCAGGCTTGTAACCCCAGCACCTGTAAGCCCAGCTAAGCCAGCCAAATCAGTTTAGTGAGAGACTGTGTATCAAAAAGTAAGATACAGGGTGATTGAGAAACATACTCAACATTGACCTCTGTCCACATACACCAAAACACACATGCATGCCTACATATACAGAAGGAAGAGAGAGAGGGCAGAAAGGAGGGACAGACAGATGGGAAAACAGACGGATAGATGGATGGATGGATGGACGGACGGACAGACAGAGGGAGAGCTGATTGATTTGGATTTTTTGTTTTTCTGAAAAGGGATCTCATTACCTATTGGCCATGGAATCTAGATCCTCCTGCCTCTGCATCCTGAGTACTAAAGTTACAGGCAAGCATGCCTTGCCTGGATGTGGAGCATACCTCCCCACTCACTATTCACTTAGGAATCATCATCAGGGACAATTGAGAAGATGCCCCAGAGAGATGCCCAC
Organism: Mus pahari; assembly: GCF_900095145.1. Taxonomy (NCBI): domain Eukaryota; kingdom Metazoa; phylum Chordata; class Mammalia; order Rodentia; family Muridae; genus Mus; species Mus pahari. Next base: position 7,672,407 of record NC_034601.1, on the reverse strand, counting down.
ACACTACTGAGTGGCCCTTGACAAGAAGGTTCCCAGCCTCACTCACTCCTGCACAACTTTTCCAGGCTTGCCCACCCTGACTGCTCCTATACCCAGACAGACAAGAAAGAAAAAAAAATAACAAAAATTAAATTAGAATACAATCACACTGATTTTTTTAAAAAAGCAAATCTAATTCTTTTATACTTGGAAACTGCCAAGATGTCAACCTCATATAAGATAATAAATAAGAAGAACCAGAAGGTTCCTTCCAAATATTTAATTAATGTGTTTTATCTGCTTCAGCACCTGGGAACAATGGGCCACAGGCTGGAAGATCAAGTCTAACCCTTCACACCGCATTCTTGGTGTTGCATAAGCCTGTCACAACCTCGGTGTTACTTAAATGCAGGGTTTTCCTGTTATTATTAATTAGGCTTTTTCTTAACAGTCAGTATCAGAATTAACCTTCAAAGAAGAGCTGCCAGAATGTCTTTAACCACTTTTTATGAAGCAAACCTTCCCTGATCACTGTGTCTGGCTTTCCAATCACTCCTCTTCAGCAGGGTTTCTCTGTCATATTAAAACAGTTGAGAGTATGCAAACAGATGCCCTGTGACACCTTAACACATGCTTGTTCTTGGAAATTCCCTAAGGGCTTCAAGAACTTGGGCTGGAATGGTCCTCACTCATCCTTTCTTCCACTAGGGCAGACCTGCAGACTGGGGTAAGCTGCCAGCCAATGGCACATTTCACACAGAAGAATCAGTCAAGCTTGGGTGGGTCGCTGTTTCTCTGCATCTGTCCCAGGGCAACTGTTTTGCTGTTTTCTTGTACTATACTTACTGCTATAGCAGATTACATAATGGACTGAGGGAGGAGAGTCTGTGTCCTAGCAGAAGTAGGGGGCATCCCACATTGCTGCAAGCTGAGAACCGAATCCAGTCCTGCTCCTTTCCTGCTCCTTTGCTTTCGACAAGGCAGAGGCACAGATGCAGGGACGAGGACAACTGTTGTTTTTCCTGTTCTCCCTTGTAAATACTGACTTTGCATGCACCTGTTATTGCAAATGTGCACAGTACTGCCAAAAATTCCAGTAGCCTTTTTATCTAAAGAAATTGAACATAGCCCTGGTTACATCAAGAATCTGAGCATTTGGAAAGAATTGTCCTGCATGGTTCCTTCATATCAGTCTAGTTTTCTAGATGGGATCCTTGAAAGGGAATGTTAGGAAGGAATAAGTAAGTGCCTGGCACACAGTAGTTGCTTCAGAACATTCTAGAAGGAAGAGTGAGAAATTCACCATTAGCACATTCAGATGGTCCATGATTTACAATAGGGTTATAGTTCACAAGCCCATCATATGTTGAAAACACTGATGCTGAAAATGTGTTAATGTATCCCCACCTGGGAATACAGGCCTCCTATAGCAACCAACCCACAGGATCAGCTCAAACCAACCAGCTCCTGATGAACTTAGCCATGCTGTCCACATAGCTATGCACTGGCTAAGTGTCCATCTGCCCCCAGCATACACCTTCCTTAGGAGCAGGGCCCAGTTCTTTACCCTCTTTTCCCCAGTACCTGGCTCTGAACAGTTGCCAAAAATCCCATTGCTAGATATGGTGGCACATACCTATAATCCCAGCACTCAGGAGGCTGGGCAGAAGGACTGTAAGTTCAAGGCCTACCTGGGCTACATACTGAGACCCTGCCACAAACAAAAGAAAACAAAAATACCTATTGATCAATTTTCTTCAATGCTGAAAATCTTCTAGAGCAAGGCTCTACACACTATGAGCAATCAACCAAACCTACCCCACTGTCTTCTTTAGAAACCCTGGATTACTAGATCTAAATAGTCTGTGTGGACTACAAAACTCTTGGCTCTGGAGACTGGGTGCCCAAGGTTAAGGCACAGACAGAGTGAACTCTTCCTGAGACCCCTCTGCCTTCAACTGCCTCTTCCCTGCATGCCTTGGCTTCTCCCTCTTATGAAGCCACCAGCTGTGGTGAATTTAAGACCTCCCCGCTCCCATGATGAGTTAAACTAAATCATCTCCTTAAAACCCTATCTCCAAACACAGTCACATTGATGTCAGACTGCAGCATATGAATTATCAGAGAGACAAAAAGCAATCTATCTCAAAACACAGCCTCACTCATTGCTCCAGTCTAGGGCAGCAGAATCGAGCACTTGTAGCAGAGCCTGAAGAGTGGGCTCTCTACTCTGCGCCTTGAGCCCCCCAGGCTAATAAAGCTAGACTCCTCACTGTTCCTGGGGCTCTGCACCAGGAGGCTTCAGGAAGCCTACGATGACAATATTAGTTCTCTGCACCGTAACCGGTGGCTTTAGCAGCCAGCCCAGCTTCCCAAGAGCAGAAAAGCAGATTAGTTAGTCCAGACCCACAAACCCACGATTAAAACACATGCCGGAAATGAGGGGCCACGTTGCTTGTCAGACACCGGGCCCCACAGTAATTCAGTGGGACACATGCCTTGGCTGTGTATAAATAACTGTGAGGCCACACAGGGAGTATTCGGAAGGTCTGGAGTTTGGTGTTCCACAGACTGACATCCTGTGTTCAGGTTTTTCTCACTGAGGACCCCTTTGGGCAAAGATGCCATTGTTTTTCATTCATCTTCTTGCTTTCCCTTTGGTAAAGCAACAATTTCAATGAGAATCAAAGAATTTCAGTCTCAGGAGCTCACAGAGAAGGAAATGTTAAAGCGCCCGTTTGAGTTTTCCTATGCCCATTGCTGCTTTTGTTTGCATGTATTCCTGTGTGAAGGTACTGGAACCCCTAGAACCCCTGGTGGAACTGGCGCATGGTAGGAACCCGGAGGCAGGAGCTAATGCAGAGGCTATGGAGGAGTGTGGCTTTAGGGCGTGAGCATGCCATGTGGGTACTGGGAATTGAACCAAGGTCCTCAGGAAGAACAGCCAGTTCTCAGGCACAGAGCCTCTCTCCAGCTCCCTGATTTTGATTTCTAAGTACAGATTTCAGCAGTGCTTCCTACTTAGTTGCTCTCACCTCTTTACACCTTAATCGTCCTGCATGGTCACCAGCATGGTCACCTTTTCACATCCACTGGCACATTTGTTTATTTTTACATTAGACAGACAGGCAGAAACAGAGACAGTGACACACGTGCGTGTGCACACACACACACACACACACACACACACACACGCGCGCGCGAATAGGTCAGAGGATAATTTGTAGGAGTTGATTCCCTCCTTCTATTATGTGGGTTCCAGGAATCATACTCAGGTCATGAGGCTTGGTGGCAATCACCTATACCCAGTGAGCCACCTCTCTGACCCTACTAACTCATTTACTTCTCACAAAAACCACAGGAGGGAGGAGCCATTGTCACTCTCAGCTAATATTCAACAGGTGAGGAAACCAAGAGTCAGCATGGCTGAGCACCCCAGCCAAAGCCACAGCCAGTGGGTGATGGAGCTCGGCCCCCACTAAAAATCTACACCCAGCCTGGCCCCCTATGTCTTTTCTTTGAAATACAGGGCTAAGTCACATCATGCTCCATTCACTAGCTAGATACTCCCTGAAGTAATTTAGCAGTGTGATGTTAAGACAGTAATTAGCTTAGAAACCAAAGGCTAGACTTGAGTCCTAAGGAGTCACCTTTGAACCTGCCTTATCAGCTGTACAAGAATCATAAGAATCTTCTATAGTGCTGGAGGGCACTGTCAAGGGACTCCGTGGGAGTGGCACCATTTTCCTGAGCATCTATTACTTCACTGCCTCAACTGCAGGAGACAGACAAATGCCTATCCCTGACCCTACATGAGGTGTGGGGGATAAATGAATAAAACTGGCACTGCCTGTGCCTCTCAGGCTTTCAGTCACACCATGAAACACAATCAAGTCTTGCAAAAAGATCCTGTAGGTGGAACAACAACAGGAACTAACTAGTACCTCCTGGGTTTGTGTTTCTAGCTGCATTTGTAGCAGAAGATGACCTAATCGGCCA
>NC_034601.1:7617292-7668345 GCF_900095145.1 Mus pahari | reverse complement strand
AAAAAAAAAAAAAAAAAAAAAAAAAAAAAAAAAAAAAAAAAAAAAAAAAAAAAAAAAAAAAAAAAGAACCACAGCAGTAACACTAGGATATGGCCTCAGGGAACAAACAGCGTGTCACAAGAGATGTGCTAGGTACTGTCCAGGCTCACAAGTGCAAGGATTCTTCCCACCTCGTAAGAAAGTACCAGGCCATGTGTCCTGTGTCCTGGTTAGGGTTATTACTGCTGCGATGAAACACTGAAACAAAAGCAACCTGGAGAGGACTGGATTTACAACTTTCAGGTAACATGGCATCAGTGAGGGAAATTAAGACAGGAGCACAGGAGGAAGCAGGAGGTATGCAGGAGGTATGCAGGAGGTATGCAGGAGGTATGCAGGAGGTATGCAGGAACTATGGAGGAGGTATGCAGGAACTATGGAGGAGGTATGCAGGAACTATGCAGGAGGTATGCAGGAGCTATGCAGGAGCTATGCAGGAGCTAAGCAGGAGCTATGCAGGAGCTATGCAGGAGCTATGCAGGTGCTTACTGGCTTTCCTACTTCGTGGCTTGCTCAGCCTGCTCTCTTATAGAGCCCAGGACCACCAACCCAGGGATGGATGGCTCCACCCACAAAGGGCTGGGCCCTCCCCATCAATCACTAATTAAGAAAATGCCCTACAGCCAGATCTTATGGAGGCATTTTCTCAATTGAGGTTCCTTCCTTTCAGACAACTTTAGCTTGTGTCAAGTTGACATAAAACCAGCCAGCACAACTGACCTCTTGTCAACTTGACACGCAAATATATTGTTGTTAATCCATAACCTTCCCTTTCTTATTCTTCCTCAAGATCACACATTAATATCAATATTACAATAGAAACATTCCAAACTTTAAAAAGTCCCACAGCCTTTAAAAATACTTTAAAAAATACTTTCTTTCTAAAATCCGAAGTCTTTTGAAATTCAAAGTCTCTCAACTGTGGACCCCTGTAAAATCAAAAATAAACTGTCTTACTTCAAGAGGGAAGAACCAGGGCACAGTCACCATCTGAACAAAGAAAAACCAACCTCTAAAAAATATAGATAACTCAATGTCCAGTTATTCACTGGGATTCACTTACAATCTTCTGTGCTCATCCAAGGGCCTTGGTCACTCCTCAGGCTCTGCCCTCTGGAGCACACAGCTTGTCTTCTGGGCTCCACATGGCTCCACTCCACCACTACTGCTATTCTTCATGATCATCCCACAGTACTGGTATCTCCAAAATTGCTGGGTTCCTCTGTAGCAACTGGATAACACCTTAATGAATAGCCTCTCCTAGTCTCCCTTCAGGGACTCTAGTCCTGCCACACAGTGCTAAGCCTCAGCTGCTCTCCATGACCCCTCTACACGATCAGAACCACCTGGATGAGTCTTACATTAACAAGCTCAGCTGCCAGCATACGGCACAATCTTAGCAGCCTTCCCCTCTCTGGAGTACGACTTCTGTGAGCTGACCCTGAGGAAACACTTCTAGAAGACTTCATCTCAATATGCTGATCTTTTCTTAATCACAGATGACTCTTCAGTCCAAGTTGACCAGCATCCATTGACCCAGCAAAGGCTTAAGACATAGGCTTAGTGGTTCTGGTCTCTTGTTAATCACAGCTGATTCTTCAGCTCCAGTTGACCAGACACCTCAGAGTCTTCACACAAAAGGTCCAGTAGAGTCTTTGCTTCCTTCTGAAATATCATAGGCCAGGTCTCCATCATCTATACTGCTTTCAACATTCTTATCTCCTAAGCTCCTACAGAAGTTCACTGTGCTCTCAATATTCAATTAATTTTCTAGCCAAAAGTTCCAAAGGCCTTCCACAGTCCTCCCAAAAACAATATGGTCAGTTCTATCACAGCAATACCACACTATTCTGGTACCAAAATCTAGAATGGATGGATGGATGGATGGATGGATGGATGGATGGATGGATGGATGGATGGATGGACAGACAGATGGAAAGAGAAACAGAGGATTTATTAGAATGGCTTACAGGCTGTAGTCCAGCTGGCCCAACAAATGGAAGGTCCAGGAATCCAGAATCTGTTCACTTGACAAGGTTGGATGTCTGACCCGGTCTTCAGTAGACATAAGAATCCCAAAGTAGCCCCAGTGTCTTGGAGCAAACTCACAAAGCCTCTTTCATCTCCATCCTTTGAATGTAGAAACACATCCAGAGAACCATTTTCCCTAATGTGGAAGTTATTAGGCCCCCATGTTTTTACATAATAGGACCATTTGGAAAGACATCATCTAAGTCTCCAAACCAGGCAGAACCATTTGATTCTCAACAAAGGGAGACCTTGAAAGAGACATAAAACACGAAGCCGTAAGCTTCAAAGAATTAGGTGCCCACTAGGCTCTGCTACAATGCACAACTCACCTACCCTGAGAGATGGGTCTCAGTTCCTGGCAAAAGCTGCCTCTGGAGACATTTCATTTGCATGTGCATTTATGCCAATGTTCTTGTGAATGTAATTTTTGTCAAAAGACCCTCTTACCATGGCTCAGGCAGAAGAAAAAAAACCTTGATATTCAGCTGCTATTTTTCCTGTTAACCTCCTCTAGGCATCTATTCAATACCAGCCCTGGAGAAGCATCAGAAACTGAGATGAATAAGGCGAAATTAATCTTATGGTAAATGCTATGATAAAGTGAGGGATAACAGGGCTGAGAACAGGAAACGTTCATTCACTTATATATTCACAATTACTGAGCAAGCATAGCAATGAAGATAGCTAAGCCCTCCACCCTACCCCACCCATGTTCCTTTAGCTTTAGGGTAGTAAAACCTGGTAAGCTAGAGCTGGACATAGGCCTACTAATTAAAGACTTTATTTCCCAGAGTCCCTAGTAACTTTTTCTGACCTTACATGTAAGAAAGTAGAGTGTGACAGTCAGTTATTAAAAAAAAAAAAAAACAGAAATAGGGGGAAGCTGAATCCTAGGTCTCTTAGTGATCTCATTGAGGATACTCACCCACCCTGTTGCCTAAGCTGTGTTAAGCTCAACTAACACACTCACTGAAATGAGCCCAACTTTTGGCTGGCTCTTATCCTAGGTACAGAGTTGATGATCAGTCTCTGCCTCTACAAAGCTCACACTCTAACTGAAGACAGACAACACCCAATCATACAGGAAATTTAGGAATGCTACAGGAAACAAGACCTGTGAAGGATTAGAGACAAATATATATATAAGTATGTGTTGTCTTCAATACTTTCTCAAGATGCCAATAGCCCAGACCTAAAGGCTACAGACCTTTACAGTGGCTGTGGGAAGACTGCCCCAGGCTGCAAGCCAACAGCCCTAGGATGTGTCAGGATGACAGAGAGGATACACACACACATGCACACACACACACACACACACACACACACACACACACTGATGCATAGGTTAGAAAGAAAGATATATAAGCAAAAGTAAGGGACTTTCTCTAGTTATCTACCCCAGCCCTTGGGAATGGAATCTTTAATCTGGTGCAAGTGGTCTTGATACCTCCCTACAGCTACAGGGCTGAAAAGGTTCCCATGCTAGGAGATTTCAGGAAAACAGAAACGATTCCCCAGTGCTTCAGTGGGTTTCAAATAAAAGGCTTGCTCTGTTCCAGTGTAGCCTGTCCCACAATCTTGATTATGCGGCCAATCTTCACATCTAACTGTCTTTTCAAAGGAAGCCCTATTCAACTAAATTACAAGTCATAACTGGATTATGGTCTCCCAGGGATGTCTCATCTCATTCCCTACCTCCCCAATCTTCCATAGGAGTTATCCGGGAAAGAACATACTTCCCTGTGGAGCATGCACTGCTTGCTCACAATTATTTTTCCCTGAACTGCTGATTCTGAGTGAGTGTCCCCTTCCATGGAGCACTGCTCCTGAATACCCAGGATCCCCAAGGCACTCACAGCCTCATCATAGCTCCTGAAAGTAGCTTCACCGTGGTGTGACAGGCACACAATGGATGTCACATAGTCAAAGTAGCCTCTGCTGCTGTGTCTATGCTTCTGAAACCAATCACAGATAGTGAACACATCCATAACTCCCAAAGTTGCCTCAAAGATCTCTTGGTAATTTCATCCTCCCATGATGCATCCCAGGTAACCAGTGATGTGCTTTCCACCAGCACAGTAGTTTGCATTTTCTATAATTCTCTATCAGCAGAATCACATAGCACATACTAGTTTGTGCCTGACACATCAGCAGAATAACTACTAGGCAATCCATCTTGCAGTGGTGTGTGCCAATGGTTCACTGCTTTTTATTACTGAGGAGTGGTCCACCATATGGATAAATCAGCATTCATATATTTACTCTATGGACTATTTAGGATTTTCTAGTTTGAGGCTAATACAAATAATACAAAAGCAACAACAACTACAATAGCTAGCTGCTTGCCAGGGGCCCATTTTTGTGATACCTTGGGAGTCAAGGCAAAAGGTTTAAATACTATACAGAGACACTGATCTTCCCCAAACCCAAACAAGTAAAACTGCTCCAATCACTGGCACATGGGTCTTTGTATGGATGTGTTTTCTTTCCTCTCAGACAAATACCAGGGCATGGAATGCTAGCCCAGCCTTTGAGGGTAATGTCATCACTCTGAGACATCTGTTTAGAAGTTTTTCCAGAGGGAAGATGACTCACTCTGTAAAGTACATGCATCACTGTAACACATTCATGGATCTGTGCCACCACGACGAAGCAGAGTCAGTCCCAGAGAGAGAAGAAGGTGGTTGGGTTCAATACAACTCAGTAGCCAGTGCTGGTTTAAACATCAAGAGTCTAGCTGGGCAGCGGTGGTGCACGCCTTTAATCCCAGCACTTGGGAGGCAGAGGCAGGCAGATTTCTGAGTCTGAAGCCAGCCTGATCTACAAAGTTCCAGGACAGCCAGGACTGCACAGAGAAACCGTCTCAAAACAAAACAAAACAAAACAAAAAAGAGAGTCTAACCCCAAGTACTTTATTTTAGGAATATCAAAGCACAGCATGATTTGGTGGAAATTTTCCTGGTAATAATAACTCACTACCATGTTCACAATAAAGTTTAAGACATGATTGCATCAAGCTCTTTGTAGCACATATGTGATATCTTCCATAAAGATGGGTTCTATAGATTGGCTGAGAAAACCAAGCTCATGATAAAGGTCTGGGGAAGGATCTGGTGTGGTCTAGGCCGCATGCCTAGTGCAATGGTCACCAGACTAAAATCCTCTCCACTCCAAGCCTTCTGGGTGGAAAACAGGTTATACATCCCCCTCCCCTTTGAAGACACAACCCTACATGCTTAACATTCCTGGTTCTCCTAGTGCTGATCTGTGAGCACAAGGACCTACATGCCTCCTACACACACACACACACACACACACACACACACACCTCCAAAAGCATGGCCTGTGCTGTGAGAGCACACTAGGGGCACAGGAAAGCTACTGTCTGCCTGCTGCATCTACACTGAGCTCCACTGCCTCTCAGCTTCGTCCCTGCCTACTATGTTTAGCTCCAGAAGAAGAAAGCAACTATAACCTGGCATAGAGCAGGGACTTCAGTCAAACAGCTGAAGGACATGCATAGGATTTCAGGTTAGTGACATACCAATCATATCAAGCAGAAACTCTCTTAATGCAGTTTCTGTCTCTGCTAAGGGCACCAAGGGACACCTTTCTGTCACCCCTCTCTCTTCAAGTCAAGGTTCTTCAACTATTCTCATGGGTTAACGTTGTGCATGTCTGGCCCACAAGCCTAGCAAGTCATGTCCTGTGTCTCACTGGTTCACTCTCCTTTCTGCATGCAGCAGATTTAATGGTCTTCTAATGGAGTTAGGCACAACAGGCGGCTTACATAACTCCCTGACTCCCTGCCACTCTTTGCTCATTAAATAAATAAATCTGTCTCCGTTGTCAAGGCTGCATCTGGGAAGTGGATGGACTTGTCTGCAGAGTACTGCTCTGCATGCTGCAGCAGCCTCCAACTCCCCAAGGAGCCAATGTGGTCTTATGACTGCTGTTTATGCCAGGCCCCCAGCGCAGTGACCAGTGCATAGTAGGCATCACCAAGCACCCACAGAGTAAGTCAACAACATAAAGCAGCAGTGGCAGACAGCATCACCTACCTATTAGGTCTGCTTTGAGCACTAAAGTTGGTTTCTATAAGGGCCCAGTGAATGCTGAGCTGGGTCACTTACCCCGAAGGAGCTGGGTGCAGAGCTGATCCCTATAAGAGGGCTCACACACATCCCAGACCTTGGAATGAACCTGGGAATGCCCTGTGTGCCTCTAAAGGGAAATGATTAAGATAGTGACCAACCACAGTAGCACTCAGCAGTAGATACAGGTCACAGAAGACATCCTGAGCAAGGAGCTTGGAAGAATGCAAGCTGACAGGAACATAGCAGAACGTCACCATGGCAAGGTAGTTGGCTGAGGCAAGTGACTATTAAACCAAATGAGCAACACTCAGAGCAGAGGTAGCTGCTGATCCAGGAGTCCAGGATCAAGGTCATGGAGGAAGTAAGGGTTACCATGAAAGAATCTCAGGGTGGCAGCACTTTGCTGGCTGGTAGCACACAGTGTCATTTCTTTGATTGTCAACAAACCATGTCATCACATTTCAACTACACCATGCTCTGACAGAGGCCACTGGGAGAGAACACTGTACAGACTGACCTTGAGACGCTTGTACAATCCTCTAGGCTTCCAAGATACAAGACCCCACATGTCCCCCCACATTCTCCCACAGATAAACTCCACACCCCTTCTTGATCTCGATGCTTTCACAACAGATGTTTACACATAAGGTCCGTGACTCTATACCAGACATGGGGAGAAGAACAAGAAAACACTGCAGAGCAGTCCTTATAAGGCAGAGACCTCATGTGCCTACTCTCCACTTAACACTCACAAAACACATGTGGCAGGAATCCCCCCACTACCTGAACCAGTCATGATATCAGAAACCACATCCATGTCCTTCTTAGTACCACCATACATCCTTGGCTGTCACCTGCCAGGCACATTGTGTAGATAATCCCTCAGCCTGAAGACAATACTCAGTTGGCATCAGCCCTTGAGGTAGTATGCAGCTGCAAACTGAATGAGAAAATGTGGACCTGGCATGGCCTGGGTGCCCTTTCCTTATGACACCCCACACCCTTACAGAGGAAACCCATTTTCAGAAGAGCCTGCTTGTAATCCTAAAGCTGAGGAGAAGAGAAGGGCCTGACTGGGAACTCCCTCTGTGCTAGGACCAGTCACAACTTCAGTCTTACCCAGTGTCATGATACAACTCTGCAGCCCACTGAGGGGACAAGTGGTCCCAGAGATATTCCTGGGTGGCCATGGCTCTCTCACCCCAAAGCTTTGATGAGCACAGCGACAATTACTGTTCATACTGTGGCTAGCACTTACAGTGAATCCAGTTGGGAGCTCATCCATCAAGTCTGCCCATTCTTACTTATATTTGAAGATAAGAACTTTAGGGAAGAATCGAGATGAGGAAGCCATGTGGAACCCTTGCCATTGTCCCCAGAGGCCATGTCTTACAGTGGCCCAAGACAACTATCACCCTTACACTTGGATGTTACCTTCAATCCCTCCTGAGGCATACAGAGGCAGAAGTGTAGAGCAGTCTTTCAGAGACATTGCCACCCTCGGCATCAGCTGAAACAGAGCAGGGATTTCAAGGCCTCTTTGGTCCAAGATTCTGCTAATCCAGCAAACTGTGAAATACATTCAAGTCTGTTTCACATTTGAACAGGTTACAGCTGCCAATACTCTGCTGTGGCAGACTAAAGGGACAAGTGACTTCACCCAGGTTAAGTGGGAATGTTGTCCTTTCCTGTTTGAAACCCAGGGAAAATAATGAAAAGGCTATCCCTGTCCCAGAGTGTCAATGGTTCTTTCTCAGAGCAAATGAGTCCCATGTCAAAAGCAAGTCAAGCAGACAGCTATAACCACAAAGAGGGTGACTTAAAGTAAGAACAGTAACATTTCATATAGCACCTTGAGAAAGTAAAAAGAATGCCAAAAAAACTTTCAAATAGAGAAAATGTGACTGTGGATCTTCAATGTCAATATGTCAGATTAAGAGGCACCTAGGAGACTGGCAAGGTACACTCCTCTCTGTATGTTCCACTCAAGTTCAGGAGGCACCATCCAAGAGGCTGGGGAAGGAGGAAAGAGAGAGGACCACAAGCCAGGTGCTGTCTCTCTGCTTCCTGACCACCAAGAAGTGAGCTGCTCCAGAATGCCTGCCCTAACCATGCTTGGGTAAGACCATGAATGAGGTAAAGTCTTTCCTTCTCATGGCAACTGCAGTCTCACTGAAGGGGCTCAGTTCCATCGAGTCCCTTCTGCCTCAGGCTGTTGTGAGTGCTCAGCTCCACTTAGTCCCTTCTGCGCTGGGCTGCCTGCTGTGTGTATTCCACACCACTGTTCATCCTCAAACTGCAAAATACATTCAGAAGAGCAGACTGCAGGGTCACTCCTACATAAACATGGCTTCCAGGACTTCCATGGCCTTGTACTGTGCTGCTTAAGGTTCACAGTAGCAACTTGACCCACTCCACTCCTATCACACAGGTCCGGCCCAGGGTGGCCATCATCTTGGCACCCACACGAAGAAGCACATGGGGAGCTGGAGGGGTGGCTCAGCTATTAAGGGCACTTGCTCTTGCAGAGTGCCTGGAATTAATTCCCAGTACTATATGACAGCTCACAACCAATCCCAGGAGATCCAGTGTCCTCTTGTGACCTCTGAAGGTGCCAGGCATATAGTAGGTGCACATGTTCATAAACACCCACACACGGTGCAGCAAATAAACCAGAAGCAGCAGCTTGTGAGCAGTCAGAAGACTGAATGGAGCAAACGAACAAAACTGAATCACAAGGTTATTATTTTTCTGAATTAAAATTGGTTTGCTAGCAATTCAAAACTAAAGTTTCAGATAAAAAACTGGCTTCTTAACAGAGGGAAGCTTCTGGGGCAGCACAAATGTGCCCCACACGGCAGAGATCAGTAAGGCTGCGGAGAAAGAGAGACCTGTGCTCTCTCGTCCCCAGGCCCTGCCATGGAAGGCCATCAGGATGCTGAGTATAGTAAACACAAGCATCTGCAGTAGGACACGTGATGGCAAAGCAAATGAAATACATATCCTCTGTTAGAGCATTACAGCAAAGGAGGATGAATGGGCCACAGCTATGAAACATGGGGATCAGGAAATGTGTCTAAGAGGCAGGGTATCAAAGCTGAAGCTCTTGGGATAAAGGCAGGGAACTCTAACTCCAGCCTAAGGTTCCACCTCAGTCCTGTCTTGTAAAAGCCTGTATCTTACGTGTATGTATATGTTCATGTGGGGAATGTGCACATGTATGCATACACACGGAGTCCTCATATGCATGCCAAGTCTCTTCCTCTAAGACTCTCTACCTTAATTTTTTAAGATAGGAGCTCTAAGTACTAATCCCAGACCACATCACTTCACCTAGGCTGGCTGGTCAAAAGCTCCTGTCTCTGCTCATGTGATGGCGACACACACATGCTGCTACGCCCAGCTTCTACATGAATGTTGAGGGACCAAACTCAGATCCTTCTGTTTGTAAAGTAGGCACTTCACGCACTGAGCCATCTCCCCAGCCCCCACTCCCATTTTCTGCAGCATGTGCTTTTTATTTATTCATTCCTTTGCTTCCTCGTCTATAAAAGCAGCGATCACTAAATGACACTTACTCTGATCAGGTCAGCACAAGGACTAAATGAGACAGCACTACATGAAAGCAGTCCCCACAGGAATAAATACTCTGCAGTGCTGAGACCAGCATCACTGCCTTCCTGCAGCCTTCTGCATTGGCCCTGACATCATCACCTCCATCACCACGTCACTATGATCTCCATCATTTCCTACTCTGTTACCTCATCCTCCAACTCATATCACCCTAACTCCCCAACCACCCCATCCTCCATTGCCCCAGCACCATCACCTCTATCACTGTCTCTTCTCACTCATCTCCATCCCCAGCAACCAAGACAGCACCTCCCCTGCATTACTCTCATTATTACTCCTAAACAACTCTTCTTCCTCATAACCATGTCCCTCACCACTCATCATCCGCCATCACCTTGTTCTCTACCACAATATCATCTTCACCATCTCTTCTTCTACACCCCATTACTACCATCTTCTTCTCTATCATCATTTCTTCCTCCATTATTTCCTTACTTCATCCCTTCTTCCTTTCATCAATTCTACCACCACTACCTCCTACATCACCATAAAGATGACAAAAGCTATACCCTTAGCTGAGTCTGCTTTAGGCCTTCTTGGCTCTTTCTTCGCCCCAAGTCACCACACTCTTCCTTCCCATTAAAGAGACTGGCATACTGACTTGTTTCCTAACTTCCTTTTGGCTGCTAAAGCATCCACATTTTAAAAATATACCTATCTATCTACATGTCTCTATTTCACACCACCCTGAAAGGCAGTCTTTTCCCCCCATCACTCTGCACAGGGGTAAGTGTTCATAGAACTGAACTTTACGCTGCAATCCACCTGCCTCCCATTTTTGAGACTCATCAGCTATAAAGTCATATATTAACCACTTCTGTGGTGGTTTAGAAGACCTATATATATATACATACGTTGCACGGGTAAACTCTAGTTTCCACAGATTTCAAATAATCAGAAAGCTGATATAACCACATTTTTTATAGTGTCACACTAAGATTACTGATGTTCATAATTATGGCCCTGAGGCATGGCACACTCAACTGCCTTCTAAATTATCAAAGATAAAATTATGTTCAGTTGCACTTTAGCATTAAGTGTATTTTAATTATATTCTCCCTCTTGGAGCATTAGTAACCCACATGGCTGAAATAGATGATCTAGGCAGCTTTGTGAGTAAAACATTCTGAATAAAGCTGAGATTTTCAGAATGCTCTCACAAAATCATACTCCTCAGACACTGCAGGTGAATGACTGTGATTGTTTATCAACAACTGGATTACACAGTAACATTGCTGTGTGGTGCTATAGTAATATGAGAGACAGGAAATAGGTGAAAGTAGCAAATTGCTTTCCACTCCTGCTGAAAGCCAATAATTCTGATGAGCTTCGAAAAGCCAGGGCAAAGATGTCATATGACCAATAGTTGTACATAATTTATGTATATGCATGTGTGTATATAAGTACACATTCTATTTGTGTGTGTGCATACATTTATTTATACTTCTATCTGCAGCCCAGAACACTTCTAGAAGGCCAGAGTTTCAGATTTCTGATTCCACTGAAGACAGCAGATAGACTGGACGAGGGAGACAATGGGGTTTGTGGGTAGCTAAGATCTGTAAACTTCAAGGTACTCGTATTGGTCATGGCATGGCTCCAGGCAGCTCCTGTTGTACAGGAGTCCGATGCTTCCAGTTAGTCTGAATTTTCATTTGCAAAGCCACCCAACATAAGCACATAGCTGCACATAAGAGATAAGTGGGAACACCAACACACTCCTGTAGACCCCACGCAGAACCTTCGGCTATGCCTAAGAATCTCTCTCTTCCATGAACCCCTTTTGAACTGCAAAGATTTTAGACAGTACACACTGGTAAGATGACATGTAACAGTTACTCATTCTAAGGTGGCTCTGAGACACTCCATGGTACTTTTTAAAAAGGGATTATGTAGCATAAATAAAATGGCTCAAAAGGTAAGGTGCTTGCCATCTATTTTAGTTTTGTCTCTGTTGCTGTGATAAGAAACCCTGTCAAAAGCAACTTAAAGGAGGATGGGTCTATTTTGGCTCCCAGTCCCAGATTACAGTAAACATTATCAGGGTAACAGGAGCTCCACCATGATGCTTGTCTCAACTACAGACAAAGGTAGAGAGAAAGTAGATTCAAACCCTCTCCACTCTTAGACAATCCAGAGCCCAGTCCCAGGGACTGATGCTAGTCAAAGTGGGCTGAATCTTCCCTCATCAAATCAGACACTGCCTCACAGATGTGCCCACAGGCCAAGCAGACCAGGAAAGTATTTTCCTGAGACTCCCTCTTCCCTGTGATTCAAGGTGACAGTTAAAACCAACCACACATGCCTGATGACCTGAGTTAGACCCTAGAAGCCACTTAGAAGTTGTCCTCTGACCTTCACACACATGCAATAGCACATGTGCACTGGCAATCACACATCATACATACATGCGATAAAAACAGTAAAAATAACTTAAAAGGTATTACCTAACAAAATGCTTCCAAGCAGATAGAACACAGTGTGGTCTGAACCACATTGAAGTTATACTGAAGTTCTGATGAGAAGAGTGGGGCCTCTGGGGAGTGATCAGATCACAAAGACAGAGTACTTATAAATAAGATTTTACCCTAACAAAAGGCCCACAAAAGAGCCCTCTCTCCCTTGTCCCCTAAGAACATTCAAAAAGGGACCTCTGTTTTCCAGTGAACCCTCACGAGATACTGGTTCTGTTCTCTCTATGCCACCCATTTTATGACTTTGATAAATTTGCTAAAACCAAACCATCAGACAACATGGCAGGCAACACAGCGATAACTAGTAGAAAGCTATTGCCCTAACTCCATTTCTGTTGCCATAACAAACACCCTGACAGAACACTACACAGGGGAGAAAAGGGCTTGTTTGGCTTACAATCCCAGGATCACCAGGAGACTCAGCAGCCTCCATCAACGGAAGCTCCAGAAAAGACAGGAGGATGGTAGGAAAATCAGCTACAGAGGATGCTGTGAGAGACGGTTATTTCCTGAAAAACAAAACATCCCAGGTGACTTGGCAAGCTCAAGTCTTTGGGTTAGCAGGGAGGGGAGAAACGTGCAGGAATTCTGGAAGCCTCTACAATGAAGACTAGGGACAAATCTGCAAACTTGAGGCTCTTGGCCAAGTTCTGACAGTGGACAGAGTACAGCGTGGCCAGTGTTCCTACTGCTCAGAATCCTAGAGTCCCTCGTGGTTGGGAAGCAGTGGAGAAGCAAGCATGGGAATGAAAGCACCTTCTCCCATGCAGTCCTGCATGCCTGGGTTCAGAGGAGGTCCGAGCATGCTCCTGGTGGGGCAGGCTGTCCTCAACCACATGACAAGCCACAAGAAATGAAAGGAGCAAGCCTGGGGTACAGGCATGTCTGGGCGATGGTTGAAAGTGCCTAGAACTAGCCCTCATCCTGGAGTGTGGGCACTCAGGCAGCTGCAGGGACAAAAGGACGATGCTTCTTGCTGGCCCGGCCTAGCACCACCCAAATTCCCATACAGGGGTAGAGGGTAGGAAGCACCAGCCCCGTGACAGCGGAGTAAGACCTAGCCTTGAGTAAGACAGGGAATCTGCAGAAGCTATAGGTAACCTGAGTGAATAGCTGGCCTCTAGTCTACCAGAGAAGGGAGGCACAAGGGAAAGTACAACTGGGTTGTTCTGACAGGACTCAGGACTAGTCACCTCAGGAGTGACAACAAATCTATTCCAGAAAGTAGTAAGACAAGGGGACTCCCACCACAGAATGTGCTCTCGGAAGAAGAAGGGGAAAGCCATGCATGTAACTGTTTACCTACAGATGAGGCATTAACTATGACAACTCCCTGGGGCTGGGGTGTGGCTCAGCTGCTTCAGTGCCTGCTGCATGCATGAAGGTCTGGGTTTAACTCCCCATTGGTGGCACATGAGAGCACAAGAAGTTCAAAGTCATCCTTAGCTACAGAGGACAGCCTGGGCTACATGAGATCTTGGCAAAAGATAGAAGTGGGAGAGGAAGGGTGAGAATGCAAAGATTATCCTCAGGCTATAATTAGATGCTTAAGACTCAGGGAGCTGAAGTGGCAGGGGCTGGGTACACGCCAGAGCCCTGATGTCGGATCTTCCCACCATGACCAATGTAGAGACAGACTACAATCATCAGCAATAGCGACACAGGATGTTTCCAGTGGAGAATGGCCATGAGCTTCAAGTCTGGACTCTGGTTATGTAGCTTTAAACCCCTGAAGGTTTAGAGTGTCTTTGTCCCCGCTATAAAGGGACTGGAGCAGTACTGTGTAGACACTGTAAGGAACAAACAAGCCATACCAAGTGCTCAAAAACACACATGGGGTAAACAGGCATGCGGGGTAAACAGGCACGGGGTAAATGCAGCCAGCCAGTGCAGCAGAGAGGTGAGCACGGCCGCCTGAGGAAGAAAAGGACTTGCGATTTACAGGCATGCACTGCTTTGCTTTGCTTTGCTTTGAAATCCACTCTAGCATACACCCAAAGTGGATTAAACAAAAACGTTCAATTTGTTCTTTCTACAAAATTACTAGATCAAAGCAAGTCATTAGCTGAACTACATAATTTATTTGATTAATTTGCTCTAAAATAAACTGAGAAAAGTCACTCCCAGTCCAAGCCTGAATCTCCTGTAGTTTAGTAAGGTCTTCTGGTAGAAGATAGGCACACTTCAGGAAGCTTGACCTCCAAGGAGAGTTCACACATCTCATGGTGACAGCTTCACAAAACCAAATGGATGGATAGCCTGAGGTGTGATGGGACCTCAGAACTGGGTCAAAGGTTACCACAGTGCTCCATGGCTATACCCCCGAAATCCAGTCAACCACTCTAAACCTTAGTTTCCACCCTCCCACGCCCACTGTGCTCATGGGTGTAAAGCTCAAATGTCACACCCAGTGTGACA
Source organism: Mus pahari (assembly GCF_900095145.1). NCBI lineage: Eukaryota > Metazoa > Chordata > Mammalia > Rodentia > Muridae > Mus > Mus pahari. The sequence continues at coordinate 7,653,653 of NC_034601.1, read as the reverse complement.
GTTGACACAGTAGGTACTTAGCAGGGCATCTCAGTGGCTGATTGTGGTGGTGCATGCCTTTAATCCCTGAACTTGGAAAACAGAGGCAAGTGAATCTCTGTTAGTTCAAGGCCAGCCTGCTTTACACAGTGAGTTCTAGGGCAGCCATGGCTACAGAATGAGCCCCTGTCTCAAAAAATTAAAAAGAGGGGTGGTAGCAAGTAGGGGATCTCAATCACTTTTAATTTATGCCTCGATCATTCTTTCATTCATTTAGAGGTGAGTGGGTCTCTGGTGAACACATGTGTGCTGTTGCACAAATGTCACACACACACACACACACACACACACACACATCTGGGATGGTCAGTCAAATCTCTGCTCTTTATAAACCAATACCAATGCTGCGATAGTTTGTGCCAATCTCATGGTAAGAGAGACAGGCAGATGTCAGGTTTTAGATCCTTCAATAAAACAAACAAGCACTACACTATCAGAAGCCAAGCCTGAGTCTGAGGGTCACACATCAAGGGCCACTTCTGAAGTGACAGGCACCCTGAGGCCACACTTTCCCAGACATTTCCCAAGCCAAACCCGGCCAACTCTGCAAGCAGAAACCTCCACACGGCCCTCAGGACACAGAGAGAGCAGCCATCCTGCTCTGACATCACCAGCTTTGCCTGACAAATGAAATCTTCCTAAATGGGTTAGAAGCAAAGAGCTGGCTGGGTCTAGAAAGGAAATTCTATCAAGTGGCAGAGAACGGCCAGGAAGTAGTGGGGAGCATGGTCCCCACTGGCCTGTGTTGGGGAGGACTGAGGCAGAGAGAAGAGAAAGCATACCATTTTCAGGAAGAAGAAAAGAAAATAGAAAAGTATTAACCAGGTCTGGGAAGATGGCTCAGTCAGGAAAGTCTATACACTCCCTGCAAGCATGCAGAGCCAAGTGTGATCCCAGAGCCTTCTGGGAAACTCCAGGCAATGGCACATGCTTGTAAGCCCTGGGTTGGAAAGGACGGAATGGGGGAGGGCTGTCCCAGAGCCAACCAGTCTAACCTATTGGTGACCTCCAAGCAAATGAGAGACCAGGTCTCAATGGAGGTAAATGACACAGGAAGTTGTCCTCTGACTTCACAGGCACATGCGTTCACATGCGCACACACATGCATTCAGAAGAGAAACATATCATATCAAACATATGGGAGGAAAGCTGAGCAGAGGAGCAGTCTGGAGGAGTGACTGTGTGCAAGGTAGTGACACACACCTCTGACAGCGCTGTGATAAAACGCAGCTCTGTACGCTGACTAAAAGGCAATGTTAGAGACAGACATCGCTGCTAGTGAGGAACTGAAGTGTTGTCTCTGTCTCACTGCTAAGTCTCGCTGCCAGCTTGCCAAACTTGCACAAGTTCTTCCTGCAGCCCGACTGCCCTAGCCCACCCGAGCTGACAGGCAAAGGACCTGCACACCTTCCCCTCCATGGCAAGGTCTCAAATCCTGTCCTCTGCACTCACTGACCCTTGGATGAAGAGTACTCAGCTGGTAGAGCAGAGGCCCGAAAGCAAGGGAGAAGGTCTGTTCACCACTAGACGCTCATCTGTTCGCTACTTGTTCCAGGTGAGCTAACGCAAGCCGGAGTCTCCACGGCATCCTTCCCTCCCCTCGAAGTACATCCCATTCCCTATCCTCTGTTCTCCACGTCTGACCAGGGCTCTCCGCTGTCTCAGTGCAGAAGCAAGACCCTGTGATCAGATGAAGAGCAAGAGCGGAGCCTCAGCTGGGCTGCCAGCATAAATTCAAAGCTTTGGCCAGGAATAAAAGAGGCAAAGTCTTGTCTTCTCTGAATGTGAACTTGGAAGAAAAGATTTGCTCAGGGGATCACAGCCATCTATGAACAGAAGGGGAATTACCCATGCCTAAAATCAGACTGTCCTGGACTGAAGATAAGCAGGACAGCAACAAGCACCCCAATAGCTCCCTGGCTGAACAGATAAAAATCTCACTCCTCCTTTTATGACGATTACAGTGGGCCCAGCAGCAAAACAGTAAGGCTGCCTTCCAAGCAGCAGCCTGGGGACCCAGACTCGGGCCCTCTTGTCGCTGGGCCACACAGAATCCACGGCTCACAGGTACCCTGCAAGGAAAACAAGAACCAGGAAACGTTCATTCCCCAGTTGTTCTCTCCCCCAGCCTGGATGGCACGGCGGTTCTATTTATACCCTAGTGGCCTGAGCAAATCACATGGTCCCAGGAGAAGAAAACTGAGATAGAACTTAATAAATAAATGTATTGTGTCTGCCTTAGCCAGTTTGATCCAGCTTCCCTGTGGTCTTCATCAAAAATGCTGTTTAAATGGGTTACCAGTCAGATGCCAGGGGTCCTGCTGGATGCTAGGGCTAGAACAGATAGAATGGTGGTGATTGGGACACATCTACTGCCATCTGCTGGGCTTGCGGCAGAGCGAACTTGGGGAAAGGGCAAAATGAGAACACAGTCAAGGCTAGTACATAGAAAGCTGCCCCATCAGGATCAGGATATAGGATACAAAGGATGCTAAGGACACCTGGGGACTGAACCCAGTTTGCAGAAGAGCAGAGAAGTGGCCCAAGCTAGCCTCAACCTTATAATGCCCCTGCCCCAACCTGCTAGGTGCTGGAATTACAGGCACCCTCCACCACACCCTCTTCAGATGAGATCTTTTTTTTTTTTTTTTTTTTAAAGATTTATTTATTTATTTATTATATGTAAGTACACTGTAGCCTTCTTCAGACACTCCAGAAGAGGGTGTCAGACCTTGTTATGGATGGTTATGAGCCACCATGTGGTTGACTGGGATTTGAACTCTGGACCTTTGGAAGAGCAGTCGGGTGCTCTTACCCACTGAGCCATCTCACCAGCCCTCAGATGAGATCTTAAAGGTGAAAAAAATAAGTTGTTCTCTCTCTTCTCCTCTCTCTGTGTGCATGTTCTCGTTCTCTCTCTCTCTCTCTCTCTCTCTCTCTCTCTCTCTCTCTCTCACCTCCCACCCCCACCCCCACCCCCACCCCTACTTTCCTTATGGCAACTTCCCAACCTCAATCCTTGGGGCCAGTGAACTCTCCTGGCTGAGAGAAGCTCCCCAATAAACCCGCCTTGTGTTTGTGCGTGTGTGTGTGAGTGCATGCGTGTATGGGTGTGTGTGTGCGTGTGTGTGTGTGTGTGTGTGTGTGCGTGTGCGTGTGTGTGCATGTGTATGTAAAAGTTAACAAGGAAAGATAAGTCAAGGATAAAAGACAGAAAAAAGGAATCAAGTTAGTTGTCAAGTTAGACAGCTTGCCACAACCCCTGTGCAAAGATGCGCTTCTGAAATATGAAACAAGTTCTGGGTAAGGTGAGAAATGAGGCTGAAGAAAGCAGCAAGAGTTTTCTAACACGCACATCAGTGGTCTTCAGCCGCCTTGGGGTACAGGTGAGTCACTGTAGAGCTGGCTAGCCAGGAGAGACTTTCTCGGTACAAGGCTGGCAAACCTTAGTCTCCTCGGTCACTTCGGCTGTCTGCTCTCTCTGAAGTTCATAGCGCTACCCTCAAGCAGCAGGCTTTTCAAGTAAGAGAAAGGCCAACTTATCTGGTGCTCATAACAGCCCTGATCCCTCCCGAGACATGCCCAGCACCAACAGAACAGCCCTGGATCTCCTGAACCTGTTCCATCAAGACCAGGCTACTCCGGCTACAGGCCCAGAAGTAGCTTCAGGAAGCTTCTTGTGTAAAGGGAGAAACCTAACAGAGACCCAAAATAGTGGAGGGCTGAGAAGCTGAAATCAGCCACAATAATTACAAATATTTTTATGTGTTGTCCAAAATGGGAGCATTGGATCATCTTCCAGGTGTGTCTCTGTGGAAGTTTGTCTGTTCCTTTCTAAGCACTCCAGACTCCAGGTCAGAGGCAGCCCCAGATTCCAGGCCTCCACACAGGCAAAACCAACACTTTGGCATCGGAGCAGCCTCCTCCATCTGTGCTTGGATTTTTTTAGACAGAGTCTCAACTATACAACCCAGCTTGGCCTCAAACTCAGGATCTTCCTGTCTCTGCCTCCCAGGTGCTAGGATCACAAGTGTATAACACTACACCCAAATGAGACAAAGAGAATTCCTCGGGGCACATCTGGCTCAGATGAGGACCTACAACCAGAGGAGTGCTGGCAACCCAGGAGCAACATGGCATCTCCAGGGACTAAGATGAACTGGGGAATCAGTGCTCACTGCTGCTGGCTGCTGAGCAGAAGCTGCACTCCTGCATACCTCAGGATCCGTGAAGAAAAGGAGACAGAGTGCTTGGAACTTCTGTTCTACCAAGACACAGGCCACAATGAGAAGGACACAGAGCTTCCTCTTGCCCCAACCAGGCTCTGCTTAAGTCCCAGAGCAGAGCTCAAGGAGGGCAACTGGTCACACTCCACTGAGAGCCTGAGGCTTAGAGAGGCCCAACAGGAAGTGGTAGATCAGAACTCCTCTGACTTTGTGGCATCAAGTGTCCTCCAAGCCAAAAGACTCCAGAAGTTAATGTCAAGAATAAGGATCAAAATCTGAATGTTACCCACATCTTACATTTCCTGGAGGCCAAAGTGGACTGGCCAACTCTAGGGAGATTCAGTGAAACCACAGGAATTACTTAAAAGAGAGAAAGAAGTAAGAATCTTAGATGTATCTTGGATGTATCCAATGTCTTTGAACTTCAAAACCTCTAGTGAGAAAAAAATCTGAAGTTTCAGATCTTCAAGAGAGAGGGGAAGGTTTACAAAGAAATCTGTGAGCAGGGTTACTGGAGGTCCAAAGGAGGAGGGAGGAGCTAAGCAAAACAGCTGTAGTGAGGTGCTAACCTCTGCTGAGCGGCCTTCAAAGCCTTGCTCCAGGCAGTGCATGACTCCTCCTCTGCCTTGAAGCCTCCCTAGGATCACCACCTCCTTAATCTTTGGCCTGGTTTTGGGATAATGAATGCTTGCTCTCTCTACATCAAAGAAATTTGATGGCTTTGCCACTAAAGCCACTATGCAATGAAGAAAACAGAACTCCATCTAGAGGAGTAAAGGCCATTAAAGGATCATCAGGACCTCTTCTTTACCACTGCCAGCTCTATTAGAGGCTCATGGGCATGGAAGGCCAGAAGTCAGGACAGAAAAGGAGGCACAGGCTGGCTGCTAAGACAGTGCTCACAAAGCTGTGTAAGAGCCAGCCCCAGCTGCCTGCTGCTCTGGGTCCTAAGCTTAGCTTCCCTCAACCCTGAGCATCAAAAGAGAGCCTACCTCCTCTACAGAGCAGAAGTCCTTTGTCTTTCTTTTTGCTTTTTGTTTGTCATGCTGGGAATTGAACCTGGGGCTTCAACCACATTAGGAAAGTGCTCTCTCTCCTGAGCCATGCACTCCCATTAGACATCCAATCCCTGCCATCAGAAGTCACATTTGGGACCTCTCTATCAGCCTAGTCTGGGGCTCCACACTTAATACCCTACACGTATTTTACAGGGTGCCTGAATTCACTTCGTAGACTGTCGTTGGTGTGTGTTTATGGAGCACCAACTGCATGCTGAAGCTGTGGTACTTAACAGACTTATGGCCAGAAAAGCTCTGTCCACATTAACCCCAAGGAGCTCCCAGCCTAGTCCACCCCAGGTCACTGGAGCATAAAATAACACAAACTATCTGTTAGACATATTGTTGCCTTCTTCTAGAGCTAGGCACTGAAATGTCACACACACACACCCCTCCATCTTCTCTCCTCTTCTCCTCCCCCTCCTCATCCTCCTCTAGGCCCATCTCAAACACTAATGCTACACAGAATCCATTAGCTGCCACTGCTTGTCATACAATGTACCAACTTCCCCCACACACCATCTCACTCTAGAATGCCATCAGTGAGTGCCCCTTCTCTTCTGCCACATGACCCCTTTTCCTTCAGTGAGTTTGGCTTCCCAGAGCACAAACAGAGGTTATAGGTTTGCAACATGGTTTTCTGCTTCTTCCATGCTGAGAAATCTAGCAAATCAATTAACTTTGCAAAGCTGTGATCAGTAGCCACAGAGCACTGGACCTTCTTCAGGTAACTCTCTGGAGGCCACAAGCCATGGGCATGAGATCTCAGCCTCCTTCCTGGAGCTATAGGCTAAAGAACACACTAGAGAGTCAGATACTAGGATTATGGCAACAGTCACCTCCCCCATGTGTTCCCCTGCTGGATTACCCTATAATTGCCACAGCCCTCCCTTTATATATCTGTCACCTATGACAACATACCTGGGAAGGGCAACTTAAGGAAGGAAGGTTTTGTTTGTGGCTCACAGCCCATCATGATAGGGAAGCCATGCAGGAACCTGAGACAGCATGTGTGTGTGTCAGAAAAGAAAGAGGACGCTGGTGTTCAGCTTGCTTTCTCCTTTTCATTCAGTCCAGGCCATGGAAGGGTACTGCCCATGTTTAACATAGGCCATCCCTCCTCAGTTAAACTAATCTATATAATTCCTCATGGACATGCCTACTAAGTGATCTTAAATCCTGTTAACAAACAATATTAATCATCAGATTTGGTTTCCAAAGTTCAAACCACAGGTTTCAGAAACAATCTGGAATGTGTTTAGAGTTGGGTTGGCTTTGCAGTACTACAGGGCAGAGCCCAGGACCACAGAACCACACCCAGCCCTGGGACAGTCTTACTACTTCAGTCTTCAGCACTGATGGCTCACCCACTAGAAACAGTTGGCTCCAGTGCTCACTGGGGCCCAAAGCTGCCCAAATGCTGGGTTCTAGGCCACCGTGAACAAATGTGTGGTATACATATGCAATGGGGACAAACTCCATACTGCTAAAAGTGGGCAGCAGGAGAGCAAGAGCTCCCTCACACTGGATGAATCACAGTGTTTGGGATCCTCCAAGCAGTCATAGTATTAGAATAAAAACTACCTCCTCTTGGTCCTGCTGAGGAGGAAAGATGCTTGGCTGGCAAAGCTCCCTGGCTCCCACCCCATGAGTGTCCACCACTTTCTGGGTAAACTCAGAGCATCACACAGAGCTCCTGAAGGGCTCTGCTCATGTGAACACAAAGGTAGCAGAAGGCTGGTATAAGACATGCTAAAGCCACAAGAATAGACAGCAGTCTCCCCCCTTCCTATTCAGAGAAGAAGAAAAAGCTATCTGGGTGGAAAATGCTAGCTGAGGGTCTGGGGACAGCCACACAAGCTTGAGGACTCCAGTTAGACCCCCAAAACTCACATAAAAAGTGGTACAGTGGTGCAACCTCAGTACAGAGGACATGGAGAAGGGAGAACCCCTGGGGTTCACTTGTCAGCCAGTGTCACCAAATCTATTAGTCACAACCCAGTGAGAGAGCCTGTCTCAAAAAATCAAAGTAGGGAGTTTTGCTTCCACATGCATATAAACAAAGACACATTTGCACACATATCTACACACCATACATTCACACACACACACACACACACACACACACACACACACACACACGAGGGAGGGAGGGAGGGAGGGAGGGAGGAGCCACCTGAGGACTTGTTTACTTGTTTACTACCCAACATGAGCTCAGCTCATTGGTCAGAACCAACAACTCTACTGTTCCAGATAAGGAAACTACAAAAGGGAGGAAAGGAAGCTTAGGCTGCAAGAGAAAACTTTAGCCTGTACCACCAGCTCTACCTTTACAGTGGCCGCCATGTTCAAGGCAATAGGATGCAACAGAAACTCCCTCCATGGCCTGATCTCTGCACAGACAGCCACGGCTGGCACAGAGAGACGGGGACGGTAACATGGTCACAGGAGTTGGTGACAAAGCCCCGTTGGAACTAGAGACAAACTGTTCCATGGACCTCTCCCCAAGTCCATCTTCAGGGTACTAAAGCACAGTTATACTCTGAGGATAGTGTGAGAGTTATGAACCCACACAGTCCCCAGTCAAGGAGGGGTCCCACCAAACCCTATCTGGAATCTTAGCAAGGTGGACTGAGAGCTAGGAGGCAAGATCCTAAGGAGAGCTGGGAGGCAAGTGAGCTGCTCCTGTGAAGAGCTGGGAGGTGAGTGAGTGAGCGAGCGAGTGAGCCATGAGGTCCTTACCACAGCTCCCCTCCCCTCAGTTCTACTCTGATAACCCCACTCCAGCCAATTCCACTCTGGTCACCCCACTCCATCCACTTTCTCTCGGATAACCCTTTTTTCCCTATCTTATGGACTCTTCATTTATTGACTGAATTGACACAGCCTAGTCCTGGGAGAATTTAAAAATATGTTCCCTCAAAGCTCACTTATCACTTGCCAATAAAAAGTTCCTGACATAGGGCATACTTTTTGCCTTCAGAGACTTGGTATCTACTGGAAGGCTAGCTATTCTTGGTTGTCAACTTGACGATCCCTGAAATTAACTGAAACTCAAGTACACCTGAGGGATTTTTTTCTTATTTTCGTTTTGTTTTGTTTCTGAAGAGGGTTTCTCCTTATAGTCTTGGCTGTCCTGGAACTCACTCTGTAGACCAGGCTGGCCTCGAACTCACAGAGATCTGCCTCTTCCTCCTGACCTGAATGCTAGGATTAAAGGCGTGCACCACCACTACCTGGCTTAGGGGAGTTTTATTAATTAAATCATTTGAAGTGAAATGATCCACCTTTAGATCTTTAGAGGTGGGAAAACCCACTTTGACCTGGGCCACATCTGCTGGCAGCGTACAGAAGGGCACGGGAGGAAGAGCCTCCTGCTCTGCCTGCTTGCTCTCGCTGGCAAGTCCATCCCTTCACTGGCATCGGAGTCTGCTGCTTCTGGATTCTGGGTTATCCTGAAGACCAGCTGAGAAATCCAGCCTTGTAGACAGAACAACTACTGCATTGTTGGACTTTCCGTTGGCAGACAGCCATTATTAGATTAGCCCAACCATAGCCTTGAATTCACTCTAGTAAGTCCTACTTAAGATAGTCAGATGATAAATTCATTCATTAATCGGGTCTGTTCCTCCAAAGAACCCTGACTAATACAACACCCATGTGGGTTTGCACAGCCCTGTAAGGGAGAGCTGTTCCCACTCCACAAAAGGCGTCCTGAGGGACTCAGTAATCTGGGCTCACTGCCACTACCCAAGGCCCCTGCTTTCACGACTCTTTTCGAGATCCTGCTGTGAAGAGCATCTGGCCAGAGTTGTCCTGGCCCTGGTCTCAGACCCTTCCTTAACAGCTGTCCTGTCAGACTGCGGCCTGCCTTCCCCAAGCTCACCTGAGTCAGAACTCAAGCTGCACGCATCATCACTGCCCTTCCCTTACTCAGGAACCAAATAAAGAAGCACAAAGAAAATGGTGACCTGGAGCTGGAGGGGTGTGGCTCAGTGACAGAGCTGTGGTGCTCTCCTGACACCCATGCTGTGGTGGCACTGGTACACACATACACACACACACTACAACACAACATATCACACACACATTGCAACACCACAACATACCACACATGCATGTGTACACACAAACAACACACACACATACCATACACACACACACACCACCACCACCACCTCATGAAGCTCGTAACTGACTCAATAAATGCTATCAAATGACCATTCATTACCTAAATGACATGCAAATGACTGACTGGGTAATATCTCTCTAGACTTCTGCATGTATGCCTCAGGGGTACTCGCATATGCCTGTCTTTGTATGTTATCTTGGTCGGGTTCTTCTATCGGGGAACACACATCTGAATCAAGACACCTATAAGTGCAAATGCTTTAAGGAGGTGCAACAGGCAGGGGCTCTGTGCGGAGTCATCAGACTGTTCCTGGTCACCAGCAAGTTCTGCCACCTCTTCAGAAGCCACTCTTCTTTACTAGTTTTCATCTTTCTTCAACTGCTCCTGTGCTCACCTGTGCATATATGTGTGTGGAAGCCAGGACAAGCTTGGATGACGCCTTTAGGAAGGACATACTCTCTTCAGAGAGGTTCTCTCCTTGGCCCAGAGCTTACTAGCCAGGCTGTTCTGGTCCTCTTGGTCCTACCTCTATTCTACAAGCGCCAGCCACCGAGCCCAGCTTTTCTTTTCACCTGCGTTCTAGGATGCAGGCTCAGTTCGTGAGGGGCATCTGGCAAGCTCTCTCTGAGTGGATGACCTCTCCAGCACCAAGTTCTTCTGTTTCTAATGCTACATGTTCATGCTCTCGCTCCTACTCACTTGCCACAGATCTCACCCATTTCTAGCTAAGTAATGTTTTCCAGAGAATCGACTTTCCCTTCTCTCCCAAGTACTCTGGGTTTATCTCTTTGTGTTTCACCTTTCTGGTCTATGGAGCTGGCTGGCTGCTACAGCAGGTGGCCCCTCACCTAGGTCACACCAGAGCAGCCAGCATTCCAGATAACTACAGCATGGGAAATAGGGCTAGCCTTACCTCAATGAGTTTCCTCTCGTAGGAGCTTGCTAGTTCCTCAGCAACTTCCCCAGGCTTCTGTTCAGGGACTGTGACTTCCGTATCAACGTTCCAGAGACTAGGTACAACTTTAGGAAGAGAAAGAGACACTCAGGTAAGTGTTTTAACATGCACCAGAAACGACACTCCCTCATTTTAATAGATGTATTTCATTTATTTAAGATTTATGCATGCCAGGCAGTGGTGATGCATGCCTTTAATCCCAGCACTTGGGAGGCAGAGGCAGGCTGATTTCTGAGTTCGAGGCCAGCCTGGTGTAGAGTGAGTTCCAGGACAGGCAGGGCTATACAGAGAAACCCTGTCTCAGAAAAAAAAAATTAAAAAAAAAATATTTATGCACATATTGTGCATATGCCAAATTTCTCCAGAGAGAAAGGTCTTAATAAGGAAAAATTACAACTAGTAATTATGTTAACACTACGGTACTTTTATACACACACATCAAAACAAGGGACGGCTAGGGTCTTCTGAAGGTGTAAGGGTTACTGGAGTTCTGCAGAGTTGGAGAGTGACCTCACCACGCTGGAAGCCTTGGGGGAAGAAGAAATGTCTCAGCAGCACATAAGCCCTTGCATGCGACTTTCATAGTGGCCAAACTTTTCTCAAACGAAAAGCAAATGTATTCTGGGAGGTGGTACCTGCCTGCTGACAGTGTGCCTGGAACAGTGCTGCTAGGCCCCAGGCAGTGGTACTGTGGATGAGAATGGCTTCCTTAGACTCATATGCTTGAATATTTGGTCCCAAGTTGCATGAGCTGTTTGGGAAAGATTAAGAGGTGTGACCTTGTTCAGGAGGTGTGCCACCAGGGATAGGTTTTGAAATCTCAAAAGGCTCAAGCAAGTCACAGTATGCACCCAGCCTCCTCTGTGCAGATCCGAGTGTGAGCTCTTAACTATTTCTGTGCCCATGCCTCTGCCCTGCTATCATGGACTCCATCGTCTCTCTGAACCATCAACCCAAGCAAACACTTTCTAAAGTGCTACGCTCATGGTGTTTTATCATAGCAGTAGGAAAGTAACTAACACACAAGGAGAACCAAGAGCTCCTTAGATGGACAGACATCCAGCAACCCTGAGGAAGTCTCCGAGAGACCAGCGCATCACCGCTGCAAGGCCATGCTGGGGGGATCCTGATGCACAAGGCATGCTTAGCCACGAGCGCCTTTTCTGGACTGAAGACCAAATAATGAAGAAGCTGGGAATGAGCCATGCAGCTGCTGTGACGCCTGGAGAACAAGAGCAAGACAAGGTGCAGCACTGGACAGAGAAAAGGCCCAGTGGCATGCTTTACAAACATGGACCAGGCTCCAATTCCAGCACATGCTGAGAGGTCAAAGTCTTGAATGCCTACTAACCATAATGGGATTATACTGAGGCAGGACCAAGGCCTGAGCATCAGGTGACAAGGAGCAAGCAGCCTGCAGAGCTGAAGTGAGAGCTTGGGGGTCTTGTAACTTCCCGTGACCCATGGCTGAGTCTCAGGCAGACAGTGACCAAATGGCTACCAGCTGGGAAGCCAGCAGGAGAAGCAAGGCCGCTGGTGACAATGAAATGCCCTGGGTTCTGGAACTTTAAGTTGACCTTAGCCACCACAGGAGAGACCAGCAACACCTAACACTTGAGTTAAGGTTTACACTTGAGAAAAAGGTTCCAGTGAAGATGATTCAAGGAGCATGTGAATTTAAATTCATTTCCTTTAAAGTGTGAGTTATCTTTGTCCTAAAGAAAAGGGAAAGTTGTAGAGGAAACAAAACAACAAAAACTACTATGGAAGCTGAGCATCAGGCCAGTAAAGAAGTAAGGAAATTCCAGCCCTGGATAGGAGTATGTGACACACACCAAAGTATACTGTGACTCAGGTGGAGTAACTCCCGAAAGGCTGCACAGGGCCAGCCAGACAACACCAGCCTGAGAGGCAAACAGGGATCAAAGCCCACAGGGGCAAAGGCAGTGAGAGTGGCCGTCAGGACGCGGCTCTGTCTGTGGGGAAGCTAACAGTAGGTAGGTCTGCATTGAGTGACAGTTAGGTTGCCTTACTCAAAGCAGGGAGTGGGGGTCAATCCACAGTGACCTTGGGTGCAATCCCAGCATTCCAGAGTCGGAAGGAGTGCAATCCTGCATTTCAGGCTCACAAGGTTACTTAGAGAGACTGCAGAGGGAGGAGAGGAAGGAGTGGTAGCAGCATTCCCAGCCTTATTTTAAAGGCAAAATAAAAGCCTGAACGAGAAGGTATAAACTCCCAAAACAAGTAGATTCCTAAAGGTAGCAGAGGACAACAGGGGGGCTCGCCTCAGGAAGTAAATGACAGGAAGCTGAAGTGCTTAAATGCAGGGGATTCCCTGTAGACAAGGCCCATGAAACTAAAAAATGATGAATATGCAAAACACCAAACAACACAAAGCAGAAGAAAAAGGTGAATACAATCTTCCGTGAAAACAGGCTGACACGTGGGATGAGGCCAGTTATCTGATGCCTTAGCATGTTTACAGCCACCACAGCACGATCCCAAAACACCAGTATGACAGTGCAGATGGAGGTCAGCCGAGGATGTGTGCTCACACTGAGTCATCAAAAGTGCTTACAAATGAACTACCCACATTCCAGAACACACCTGCCTCCAGCAACTCAGGGTGCAATGCATTTCCACTGCCACCACTGTCCCTCAGAAAGGCCTTGCCACCACGCCCCCACTCTCTTCCTGGCTTTCCCTATCTCCATGGCAACCAACCCACCTTTCCACTGGCCCTCCATCTACAGCTGGCAATTAGTAAGTGATCCCTGAGGCAGATTAAAGGCTTCCCTGAGTCTAATCCTCACCTCTGACCCTTGCCCTTGGGTGAGGTTTTGCTTTTTAACTTAGTTTTCATCATTTGGCTTTATTTGAAATTTCTGACACCAGGCACTGTCTCTCCTTGGTCTTTTAGGCCTGGGCCCCCAGTCTAGTGAGGTGATGATCCACTAAACAGCTGTGTCTTCCTCATTCAGTCCCCCCTGGATCCTGGGAACCCCTCAGTCCACACCAGACGTTTTCCCCTTCCTCGTTCATGGGAATGGCACATGGTGTCTTCCATACAAACCCTGTAACCTCTCCACCGGCATCCGACTTGAAATGCTCCATCCAAATGGATTCACTTTTGCAATCAATTCTGACCTCAAAATCCCTTAGATATTAATTCAGCTGACCAACAGTATCCTAGATCCCAGTATTATTTGGGATCTACTGCAAGCCGCCGCCCTGTTCGGTTTTTGACTGTGTGAATGTTCTGTCTTTAAGTGACCATTGATGGATCTGTAAGTTTGTTGCAGAGTGAGAGCTGGAGCCAGCCCTAGCAGGAGGGGTGTGGGAGGCAAAGGAGCAGGCCAGCTGCTGCGTGCACACCCAGCACACAACTGTTCTTCCCCACAGCCCTCTTCACTCAGGAGAGGTCTGGCTCTCCCGAGGTTTGTATGGATCCTGGGGATCCTCCCAGGAAGTTTGATTCCAAATTCTAGAGTATACTTCTTCAGCTTCTTCAGCTGCTGCTTCCCTCTAGGCTGCTATGCCCTCCACATGGGCACCAATAGGCTTCTCTGTCTCCTGCCCTGCTGCACCTCTGGCCTGCTCCCACACAGACATCTCCTTTTCTCCTGCTCTGCCCAGTTCTTTCCCCTCCCCGAGGACTGCAGTCCCACCTGCAGCAGCCTAGAGCTTTCCTTTGTGCCCTCTGACTCCGAGCTATCTGTCTTTGTGCTTTCCTGGGCTATACTTGTTGAACTTCTTTGCTTTACTCCTAGGAGCTGCCTGCTAAGTCCTGCAGCTTCGCTGCACCTCCTGGCTTCTATGACATTAGACTCCTTCCTCTGGGAAGGAGTCTAATGCAGTTCCTCGTTGTTTTTCCTTGGCCCTTAGCTGTTCTTCCCCTTCTCTGTGCCATAAAGTGTCTTTTTGGCTCCTCTATGCTCTTTGGGCCCACTCCATATGGCAACACTCTCTTAGCTCTGGCCTATCATACCCACCTGGGTTTTACACCTAGCTGGTTTACCCCTATCTTTGTTAACTATTCAACACCAGGCTTCTAAAAAGTTGAGATAAGTAAAAATATGTTTGATAAGTAAGATTTATAAGTTCCTAAGGTCTACACAGGATCACAGTAGTATTTGCCTAGCTTCTTTATCTTTGCGCACTTTTAAGATATAGTGATTTGGATAAACTAAGCCATAGTGGGGGGGGGGGGGAAGACCTAGTATTCTACAATAGTATAAAAGGATCAGTAAAGTTGCCAGTCTCCCTAGGGACTGTATCTATGAATAAAAGTTTTAGTTTGATACTAAAAGAGCTTCAATTCAAAAGGTGTTATTTTTAAAGCTCAACCTTAAAAGGGATAAGCTTTAAAATCCTAATCTAATAAAAACTACTAACCCATTGTAAACTGTCAAAGATGATTACGACATTTAAGTTAAGGATCACTTGCCTTATAAATGGTAGAATTCTTGAATGTATTCAGTGCTATACTGTGGCCATGCTAAGTACTAATGTACTTGGTTACAGGAGAAGCTTTGTTTAGCCTCCTATGTATGTCTCCAAAGCTATGCCTAAAGCAAGTAATAGAAACCAGCAGAGCTTGTTTAGTTTAAATATACTTAGTAGATAGTGATCCTCAAACTCTTCAGAGAGCTGCTGAATATGGCACTTAATGTTTAATAAGAAGCTTCCTGTGATACAGAGATGCCAGCTCCTGGAAGCTGCCCATAGATCTTCTCCAAAGAAGATGGTGGGCACAGAAGAACTCCACCTGGAGCTCCCTTTAAATGTAGCAAAGCCAAACCTGGGCAAAAAAACTGCCCTTTACCTCATCACCTCCAGGACCCTGCCCAACTGTGGACAAGCAGGACACTGGAGAGTTGACTACCCCACTTTGCCTAAACAAAGTAGGCTACTCTCCCCAAGTTCCTCCTCCACAGGACAATCAGTCAGATCTTCTGGGCCTGGCAGCTGAAGACTGACCCTGCCCTGGGACTTCTGCCCCAAATGACCATGGAGGAACCTAGGATCACGGTCCAGGCAGCCAGTGAGTCTTGTTCAGAGATACTGAGGCAATTATTAAAAGAAGCAGTACAACATAAAATTTAAATAGAGTGTTTGTGGGAGTAGGAAGTGAGGGAGTGTAGTAGGGCAAGACCCCTTTTTGTTGTTGTTTTGTTTTGTTTTTGTATAATAAGATTAAAGAATACTAAATAACTGAATCTGTGTTTCTAACCTTGATATGAAACACAGGCTCAATTCTTATAAACTAAGTCATGCAGAATTGCACTCCATACAGATACAAACACTTTGAAATGGGACTTAGAAAAGCTGAGAAACACAGGCAGTGTTACACCCCTGTAACCCCCACACAGGAGGTGGTGCACATCTGCACTCCCCACACAGGAGGTGATGCACCCCTGCAACCCCCACACAGGAGGTGGTGCACCCCTGCACTCCCCACACAGGAGGTGGTGCACCCCTGCACTCCCCACACAGGAGGTGGTGCACCCCTGCACTCCCCACACAGGAGGTGGTGCACCCCTGCAATCTCCACACAGGAGGTGGTGCACCCCTGCACTCCCCACACAGGAGGTGGTGCACCCCTGCACTCCCCACACAGGAGGTGATGCACCCCTACAATCCCCACACAGGAGGTGGTGCACCCCAGCAATCCCCACACAGGAGGTGGTGCACCCCTGCAATCCCTACACAGGAGGTGGTGCACCCCTGCAACCCCCACACAGGAGGTAGAGGCAAGCACATTCAGAGTTAAGCTCACCTTTGTCCACAGAGCAGTTGAGGCTAGGTGACTGACTGCCTCAGAACAAGAAATGGCTCAGTGAGTGATGGTACTTCACAGCCAAGCCTGCTGACCTGAGTTCAATCCCAAAACCCACACAGCAGGAGAAGTGCAGAGTCACACAGAAGAGACACAAACACACACACACACACACACACACACACACACACACACACACAAATGAACATATAAAAATTGAAACAGTAACAAAGAGTTAGATCTTAATACTGGAAAAATCAAGGGCCCCTCTTGGGGCTCTTAGTCTCATTAATAAAAGAATTTGTTGACTAAATTAGAAGTGAGAGGAGTATCTTATTAGAGATTAAGAGAAAAGCAGCTGCCACTGAGCAGGCTGTTCATCTCGGCAGCTGCCCAGAGAAGAGTGGAGGACAAAAGGGAAACAGGACAAACCACCTAGGTAAGCTAGGGGTCGGACGCAGGGGTCAGATGCAGAGGTCAGACGCAGGGGTCAGACGCAGGGGTCAGACGCAGGGCTGCCGGCAGACATGTGTGCTGAGGAACCTTTAGAGAACAAGAGTGTCACGGGTTTAAGGAAGGGGTGCTTCCAACAGAAAGAGAGAAGAAAGGAAGCGTTACACTTTCTGAGTAGTTCAAAAGAAGAAGTTCACCCTACAAAGGAGCAGAGCCGAGCTCCCTAAGAGCCTGCACTAGGGACGGGGATTCAGGGAGAGAAGCGATGGGTTCAGTAGAGAACTGTTCTGCATCTATAGCGTGGCTTACAGCAAACCTAGCTTTCTAGTGGTGGCCCCCTGAGCAGGTCATGGGTCCACCAAACTGGATTAACTCTTAAGGAGGATATAAATGCAAGTGGATTACATCCTTTAACAGCAGCAATGCCAGCAGCAGAGCAGAACCCAGAGCTGCTGATTTCTATCCAATGTGTATAGTCAACAGCCCCTAGGGTCTGGTACCACAAGTGCCCTTCAGGCCTTTGCTTAGGTATCTCTCTCCACGTGGAGACTGGAAACCCTGCCTATTAAGAAGATGTGTCCCCTAACCCATCTGAGCCATGAAGCCATTGGCTTTCCCCCTTCCCCCTCCCCCACCTCCATACACCCTCCCCCAGAGTTCTATGAGAACTCTGAGTGCACTTTAAAAGAATCAGCAATATTCCATGCTAGGCAAGTCAGACATGAAAATAAGCTTTTTTCAAATTGAACTCAATTTTTTTTTTGGCTTTTTTGGTTTCTGTTTGTGTGTTTGGTTTTGATTTTTAATGATTTTTTTATAAGAGAAAAAGAACAGAAGTTGGGTGAGTAGGGAGGTTGGTGAGAAAGAATATGATCATAATATATTATATAAAATTCTCAACAAATAAAAAATTAAATTATGTTTTGCTTAGGACATAATGCATGCGTGTGTGCGCAGGCAGACGCGTGTGAGTGGTGTCAGAGGATAATTTGGGGTAGTCGGTTCTCTCTCCGTCACATGGGTCCTGAGAAATGAACTCAGATCACTAGGCTCGGTGGCAGGCACTTTCACCCTCTCATCTATTGCCATGGTCCAGACCTACAAGGCTGGGGTAGACTCTGAACGGCCATGAAGATTTCTCATAGACCAGGTGACCTCTGCAACGATCCAGCCTCCTGGAAGATTTCTCATAGACCAGGTGACCTTCTTCTGCAACGATCCAGCCTCCTGGAAGATTTCTCATAGACCAGGTGACCTTCTTCTGCAACGATCCAGCCTCCTGCTTGATTAACTCCTACAGCTATGCAAGCAAGTAAGACACTTTACTTCTTTGTGCAAAATAACATAAAAAACTGTGGCACCCAGTGTGTCATGCCTTCTCACCTCACAGCCACTAATGTGGCATCTTAAACTACTCAACAACAGAGCACTATAGACCTTAAATTCTACTGAGTCATAAGAAGACCCCCCGGTAATTAACACGCCACCTGGTGTATCTCTAAAGCACAAGGACTCACGATTGCACAGCGAGGAAGTCACTAATTAGGCTAGTTATTACAGGGATACTTTTTGTACACTGTATAAAGATTGTCTCTGTATTATACAAATGCTGATTTCTGTTCCAGCAGAGATCTAATTACAACCCAGACTTTGGTAGTGTTATTCCAATTGTTAAGCAGTTCCTGCATCATACTTTGGAAATACAACCTCTCTCACCTTCGGATTGGTTTTAATAAAAAACTGATGGCCTACAGCAAATGAGGAGAGAGACTGAAGGCACTGAGGGGTGTGTGTGTGTGTGTAGATAAGAATAACCCATTGAACAGGGAGAAAGAAGCTGGCCTCATTCTAGAGACTGGTAACAAGCCATGTGGCAGACAAGATAAGCATAAGTTGTAAGAGCTAGTTGGAAACCAGAATAACCAAAGGCTTAGGCCTATTTTAAATAAATTTAAGTCTCCATGTCATTATTCAGAGCTAAGGCGGGCACAGAAAGGCCTTACAGCAGTAGGTTACCATTCACCTCCCTATTGCCCAAGCTGAGATGTGGTGAGGCCAGTTATCCTGTGAAGTTACAATATAATATCTGACCTGCTTTGCTTTAAGTCATGTCAAGATGATGTCATTAGGGCTGGAGAGATAGCTCAGTGGCTAAAAGCACTGACTGCTCTTCCAGACGTCCTAAGTTCAATTCCCAGCAACCACATGGTGGCTCACAACCATCTGTAATGGGATCTGATGACCTCTTCTGGTGTGTCTGAAGACAGCTACAGTGTACTCATATAAACAAAATAAACTTAAAAAAAAAAAAAAAAAGATGGCATCATTAGCCTTGAGTGAGAGAATGAATAGTCAACGAGAAAGTATCCAAGGAAGACAGAGTAACGGCAAGTAATCTGAGAGCCAAGCAAATGTGTACCACTCTCCAGCCTTCATGTGTCGTACAAAATAACTCCAGGTGTGGACTGACTCCTAAATGTGAGCACTGAGCAACACTACAAACATCGGCGACTAGTCAGAGCAGAACTTGACGAGCTGCCTCGTTCCTGAGTCTGACTGATCTCCTGGTTCTGATATGGAAGGGGTGGCTGAGTACACTTACTGTTTCTGTGTCTGCACTTGACCAAGAGTGAATTTTACCTGTTAAAGTGGTGGTCTTTCTCCATGACCCCAAACTTACTGTTACATATCCCAGGAGGAAACGCTTGTTTCTGTGCTAACAAGAGCTAGCTCCGAATTTAGGAACATGAGGCACACAAACGATCAACAATTCATATTTGCTGCTCCCCTCTCTTTCTCTCTCCCCAACCCTCTCTGTGGTTTTGTTGCTGCTGTTGTTGTTTGTTTTGTTTATGTCTTAGTATGCAGCTCTGGCTAGCATCAACTCCCCCAATCCACCTATCTCTGCCTTCCAATTGCCAGGATCACAGGTGCACCCCACTCAGTGCAGCAATACACTCTTAATCCTAAAATGTAATCAATAACAATTCACTCCTTGTTTTGAATTACTTTTACAGTGCCAAGGAAGCCCTGAGCAAAACCCACAGCTACTGGTGCCTAACAGGTCAGAGACACTTTCATGAGTTGTGCTGATAAATGCACACTGCACCAAAAAGGCCAGTACAAAGGCAGGTAAGAAACAAATAGTAGCCCAGGCATGGTGACACGTAGTTGCAATCCCAGGACTTGGGTAAGGAAGGAGGACACATTCAGTAGTCTTGTCTACAAGGTGAGACCCTTAGCCACACAGGAAGAGAGAGGATGAGGGGAAGGAGGGCAGGGGGAAGAAAGAAAAAAATGCAATACTGTATTTAATGGCTTCATCACATGTGAAACCTGCATCCACCTTCAGCAGGGTCACAGAAAATCCAAACAATGACCCTGCTTCAACTCACACAGCACTTTGTGCTCACGGGCACCAGACACCTTCATCAAGCACAGCATCCACTGATGAAGACTTACCACTCCACTTCCTGCCCTCCCTGCAGTTAGTAGTCTCCACCTGTGTTTCCACGGAAGCATAATTATATATTCCAAAGGAAAAAATAATGATCTGACAAAAATAATCAAAATCACCTTCCTCCATGACATGCACTGAGCCAGTAGACTCAGACATTTACTTAGCGTTAGAACTAGGTTTCTGTATGTTTGAGGTTGGTTAGTTAGTTAGTTTGTTTGTTTGTTTGTGACAGGGTGTTTCTACATAGCCCTGGCCACCACTGTGTAGACCTCTGCCTCCCTGGGATTAAAGGCATGCAACCACCACTCCTGGGAAATGCTTCACGTGTTTTACTATTTTACTATGTGTAAATATGTACACATGAGTGCAGATGCCCAGAGGTTCTGGCCTAAAGCTAGAGTGACAGATGGTTGTGAGTCAGCTGGCACGAGTGATGGGAATTAAACTCCCATCCTCTGAAGGAATGGTCATGCTCCTAACCACTGGGGCATGTCTCCAGACCCCGCAGAGCTGTTCTTCATGGTCCAGAAAAGCTGAGGTTTATTGAACATTAGCAGGTTATTCAAGCTAGAAGGACCCCTGTAGAGTTTGCTGCCTTCATGCAACCCAACAAATATTTTGGGGGCATATGTGGTAAGTCACTTGAAGCAGGTAACTCCTTGGCTGGTCTCACTAGTAGGCACCAAGGAATACATTGGGTTTCTTTCTAAATCATCCTAAGGAAACCGCACCTCATGGAAGCAGCATACAGCATAAGGTTCTAGGATTACTCTTGGTTTGAACAAGCACACAATGACCCCAAATGCACACAGTGTGCATACTGCTGAGGAGAGTGACTAAGAGGCACTTTAAACCCAGGGGCAGTTTCCTAGAATACCATAGTGTACATAAGAAAGTATACCAGCGGCCATAGAGGAGACCAGGCTCTGTGTGGTGGAAGGTCTGGGATGCTTCCAGGCTCCAGAGCAGAAACGTACCTCCAAGGTGAGATATAAAAATGACTCCAAGACATCAGGTTACCAGGCTGTTGCAGCAAAGGCCATCCCTAATGGCCAGAGATAGGAATGGAGACTGAGGCATGGAGTGCTAAGGCTAGATGCTCGAGGCTCAAGATCAAGCTCCTGACTCACCAGTGTAACCTTTGGCCAAGGTTTTCAAGTGTTCACGCCCCTGCTAGCTAACAAACCAGCACCTAGACAGGAGACATGCAGGGCTGTTTACAGGACTAAAATGAATTAAATGGTAACATGAGGTTGACACTGAGCAAGGATCAGGAAGTAAGTGTTGATCTAGGGTGTTAGAAAACAGTGACAGTTCCTCCGGGGGAAGAAGCATGCTAATTAAATCAGAGTGAGCAAAGGTTTCAGTAGAGAGGTGCTGTCTGAGCAGCCAGTAGAGCCCAACAGTGTTCTAGGAATGGGGGTGGGGGGACAGAGAAATGACAGTCAAGATTTTTATTCTCAACAAAAAAAGGGGGGGAGTTCCTCGAAGATTCTAAACCCTAACCCTAACTCTGTGCACCCATCTTGGAACCTCAGCTCTTTCTGGAGCCAACATCCCCTATGGTGCCTAATGGGCCACTTGTGGCACACTTCTGAGGCCATGTGTTTACAATAGGAAGTTTGCCACATACTCTCTCATGAAGGAATGCAGTCTAACATTTGGGTTAGACTAAGATACTAACCAATGATAGTATAAGAGTACTGTACATCCAAACTCTCCAAAAGACTGAAATTTTTTAAAGCATTATAGAGGCATGTTTTAAAACATGTCTATCAGAAAGTGGGACCCAGCACTGCTGTCAGCTTTGGTCAGAGGAGTTTCTTTCTGAAGCAACTGCGGAGACCACAGCTGCTCAGAGGGCAGCAGTGACTACAGAGGCCAGAACTGTCACCACATCCTTCCCAAATGCATTTCTGCATGCTGGTCTGGTGGAGGTTTCAGTGCTATGCTTTCTCCACTAGCGAGAAGCTGTTTGACTGCAATGCCCACCTATTCACTGGAATAAAGCCATGCTGGCCAGAGTATCCTCTCGCTCGGAGTCCAGCTGTGTGAAGATGTGGTTCTTGGCAGAATCTAGGCTCCACTTGCAACCATTCGGATCCCTAAGTGTCAACTACCAGAGAAGGGATGAGATGGCCTCTATGACTCCATGTGTCATTTCTAAAGCAGCTTACACCTAAACAGCTATTAAGTTCCAAAACCTGGGACAAATGGCCCAGGTGACACTAGCCACCAGGTTCTCCCAGCATCCCTCAGTCTCTACCTGTTACCCGGTCCTTCTGGCTGGCATATCCTAACCCCCATCCTAAACTTCTCCAGTCCAGGAGAAGGCTGACCTTCCCCCAGTTCCCCTTCCCTATTAATCCAACCATTTTGGCTCACTGTTTAGTCTCCTGGCTATTGTACCTAGTGCCCCTCTCTCTTCTCCTCTCCTTTCCTTCCCTCCCTCTCCTTACAGGATCAGGGTCATGTCTACTTTGGACTCTCCCAGATGTCTGCCTCTAGCTATGCTCTCCCACCCATCCACAATAAACCTTCACTTCCATCATGTCTAAGAACAGTTATGTTTCCTTCTCCTTTTTTTATTCACAAACCACAGCAAAAACTCAGCTAGAAAATTGATGTTATGATAGAAAGCATGAGGCTTAAGCTCCTAGGTAGGACAGCAGCTGGAAGTGCACACAGCACCACAGTGTGAGGCAATGCTTGTGTAGAGGGGACAACAGCTGGAAGTGTGCACAGCTGTCCAGGTTTTCACACCTGTTCCTCTGGAGTGTAGCAAGTACTAGTTTAGTGTTTTCATCCTAATTTTCCAAAATCGTTTGTGCATGTTGAACTAAACAAGTCTGACTCCTGCCATTCCATTTTAGAAAAGCAGAGCTCTACCCACTAGAGGCAGAAGCTGTTTATCTGTAAGCCCTGGTTACAACAGCAAGCATGACCTTCTGGAGGAATTGTTGGAAAGCCTGCTATCTCTAACGCCCATGCGAGGATTCCCTGGACCTATTTCAACCCCAGAGCTGTATGTCCTACACAGGTACTTAGGTGCTGTGCAACTCATAAGTGAGAGCAGAATACAGATGGCACAGAACTTAGGGCCACATGGGCCTGGCCTCAAATCCCGAGTCAGCCCCTTTCTGCAAATACGGCTGCTGGGCACAGTCCCCTGCTGGGGAGATAAATCCTCTGCTCTGGCAGGGTAATGTTTAAGGAATCTACACAGAAATGGGTGAGGCAGTCAACTGGACCCTGGCTCAGACAGCATGCCTGTCTGAACAAGGAAACCTGACAACAGCGACTGGGAACATCAGGCTAGGACTTGAATATCCACCCGGGTGACACTTCCCATTCCTCTGAATCCAGAAGCCAGCCAGATCAGGTCACTAATCAGCTCGTCAGTACTGATCTCAAGAGCCACCGTCCCCTGACTGGATATGGAAAGCTGACTACAGCAGACAGCAAAGGCAGCGTCAGCCACCCAGCTACTGAGGTGGTTTGTGGTACATGCATAAGTCAGCAAGCATGTTCAGCCTCCATTTCCAGCCCTTTAAAAAAGCAAATCTACTTTCTCCTGTGGTTTTATTTCTTTAAAGGGTTTGCTTTCTCAGCCTATATGGTGGCTCATGTTCTCAGGAGATTGACAAAGGGGTAGGTACTGAGTTTGAGGACAGAGACAACCTGGGCTGCAGAGTAAGGCTTGATCTCAAAATGAATAAAAATTAAAAATAACAACTTTACTGCCAAAAGAAAAACAATCCTTTTCACATCTTTTAGGCTCTAACTTGACATAGGTAAGAGACCTGAAAATCAAGGAAAGGTGGAGTCTAAACCCAGCCATCCTGGGAGCCGTGGTACTTCTGGCTTTTCTCAGGGCATCCTTTCTCACTTGGCCCATGCAGCTACTCCAGAAGATGGGCAACCATGACAAGAAGGGACAGTATTTACTGGATGCTCACTACATGCTTGGCACCAGTTCAGATTCCACCCTTGTTCCCTGATCACCATCCTTAAATAATGTCCAGGGAAACAGGAAGTGATGCCGCCATCACTGTGAGCAGAGGTGAGCAGGTACTCCTGGGCACAGGATCCCATCAGAGTGGTCTGGTGTCAGACAGTGGTAACACTCACACATATTTGTGATGATGATACTACAACCCACACCACTGGACTGTACACTCGAAACTGGTCCACTGCTGGCTGTAAATTATATCAACTATAGCCATCATAAAAGCTTGATTATAGGATTACTCCTGGCCACATACTTGCTAATAAGTCCACACTGTAAACACACATGAATTCATGTACCCTTACTGGTTTTACTTTTTCTACAAAATACAAAGGACCGTGGTGTGGTGCAGCCCTCTTTCATTCTTAGCAAGCCTCGGCACCTCCGTTCCTCCTGGCACTTACATACGATCCTCGCCCCTTTACCACAGTTTGACTCACAAGTCTCACCATCCCGAGTCAGAGAGCCCACCTACAGTTATACAGTTGTGCATGTGAGAACATGAGTAGGGTCAATAGGGATGGCATTTAAACATGGCAACTAGCAAATCCCCAGAGTGCTCTGTGACAGTGATCTGCCACATGCTTCTTTGGCCTTCCTCAGCTTCCAGACTTACCAACTCAAGCACAAGGCTCCTGAGGTTCGTACCAGTGTTACCTTTTTTTTTTTTTAATTTTTATTTTTATTTTACTTTTATTTTTATTTAAGACAGGGTCTCGGTGTGTAGGTCTGGCTGATCTGGAACTCACTGTGTAGACCAGGCTGCATTCGTAGAGCTCCATCTGCCTCATCCTCCAGAGTGCTAGGATTAAAGGTATGTGTTACCATGCCTAGCTCACTACCATTCATTTTAAAACAAGATCAAGAGGCTGGCAGAGATGAGAACCTGAGCTGAGAACAAGTCACCCACCCAATGACCAGGCTAAAAGAGTCCAGAAGAGCAGACAAGAGAAGAAAGCCCATAAAAGTCTCAAATATTCTCAGAAATGAGAGAGCTTCAGGCTATGGGAGACCTCAAAGGGCCCAAGATCAAGAACATAGACCCTTAGTGTGAGAGAAACAAGGATGGAGGCTCAAAACTGCTACCTGCAAAAGTCTGCAATTCCTGAAGACATTTTCCAGCCCATGGGCAACAAAAGCAAACCACAATTGTAGTTTAACCTCAGAATTGTGGTTAACCTAGAATTATTCTTGTCTAAAGGAAATACAGGGACAAAGAGTGGAGTAGTGACTGAGGGAAAGACCATCCAGAGACCTCCCCACCTAGGGATCCATCCTATCTGCAGACACCAAACCCAGACTCTACTGCTGATGCCAAGAAGAGCTTGCTGACAGGAGCCTAGTATAAGCTGTCCCAAGAGCCTCTGCCAGATCCTGACCAATACAGATGCGGATGCTCCCAGCCAACTATCGGACTGAACATGGGAACCCCAATGGAAGAGTTAGGGGAAGGACTGAAGGAGCTGTAGGGGATTGCAACCCCATAGGAAGAACAATAATATCAACTAAAAGGACCCCCGAGAGCTCCCAGGGACTAAATCAAGAAAGAAAGAGTACACATGGAGCAACCCATGGCTCCAGCTGCATATGTAACAGAGAACTGCCTTATCTGGCATCAATGGGAGGGGAGGCCCTTGGTTCTGAGGAGGCTCAATTAATGCCCCAGCATAGGGGGATGCTAGGGTGATGAGGCAGGAGTGGGTGTGTGGCTGGGTTGGGGAGCACCCTCATAGAGGCAGGGGGAGGGGAGATGGGTTGGGGGTTTGCAGAGGAGAAACCTGGAAGGGGAACAACATCTGAAATGTAAATAAATAAAATAACCAGTAAAAAAAAAGAGGATTTTTGTTCAGAAGAAAGGTGAAAAGAACTCTACATAATTAATGTGGAAATTCTGAAATATTTCCCTGGTCCAGGGACCTTCAAGGACAAATATAATGGCTGAAACTGTAGAGATCCCTACAGCACCGATAGGAAAAAGAAATATCATCCTTGAAACTCAAGGTCATGGCAAAGTCTACTGCTTCAAGGCAGAAAAGATACATTTAGAAAAGAAATCATGTTGAAAGCTCACTTCCTTATGAATTCTCAAGAATGACAAAGGGTCAGGTCACAGCAGAAAGAAAACAAAGTACCACAGAACAGCACAAGACACCACCATGTAGCTGGGCCTCCAAAGAAGGGACACAAGAATAGAATCAAGGAAGGTAGGATCACGTGGAGAAGGCCAGGCAAGAGAGGCCACATTGACAGCATAGATAACGGTGACTCAGGGAGACAGGGGGTCAAGTGGCTATAGAGAAAGGATGGGGAGGGGTCAGAGGCATGTTCATGTCATGGTGACTTGGCCAGAGAGGTCTGCTAGATCATGGTGGCTCTCGAGATGAACTGTGAACACCCTCATGAAAACTACTGAGAAACAGATGGGAAGGGAGGGGTGTTAAAATGCAGATTAATTTGTAAGTCTGAGGGGAGGTCTAAGAATCAGCATTTTAATTAATATTAAAGGTGATTTCTACACACACAATAGTCTGAGGAGCAGCACCTGATAAAAAAAAATACCCTAAAGGCAAAGCAAACAAACAGACTTGGGGAGTAGCCCTAATACTGACTGCTCCAGAAACAGGCAGTCTCGATTGTGGCTGCAGGCAATCAGGGAGGCCTGTGACCTGAGCATATGGAACCTGTGCTGTCTACCTTCGTGTTTCATGGATCTCTGTCTGCTCTGAAATGAAGCCGACTATCTTCCAGCTACAAGCTACCAGAAACTTGTCCGTGTGGCTGCTCGAGGCTACCTTCCTACTCTGTGTGAGATGTGTGTGGCCACAGAGGTTGTAGCTGATCCTCTGTGAAAACAAAGATTATATATATGATCTACACTTTTCACCAAGGCAGAGTAGTCTCCGTTTCTGTGTAAGGGTATTACTGTTACCAGTGGACAAAAGTAGAGGAAGAAAGAGCCAAGTTAGGGAATGCACTGGGGGTGGGGTGGGGTGGGTACATATGCATGTTCTTGACACAGTGGCTCACACAGAGGAAGCAGGAGGGGGGTATACCTAGACATGTCTTGACACCTGTGTCCTAAGAGGCTGGCAGAATCCACCAGCTAAGATGCTGCTCACTACAGTGGTTGGACTGGTCAGCTTGGTTAGACTAGTACCTCTGGGTGCATTTGTGATGGGTATCCCTGAAAGAATTACATCAGAAGGTTCTGATCTTAACAGCATGTTGACCCCTTGATGGGTTCATCATGTGACAACCTTTTGAGAAGGAGTAAAAATATAAAATATGGGTCAACTGGAGAGAGCACAGCTCTGGGTTTGTGACTCTGGGGCTGAACTTATCCTGGCCTTTTCCTGTCCGCTTTCCCTGCCACCATGATGTGAGCCACTTGATACCACCAAGCCCTCTTGCCATGGTAGACAGAACTCTGAGACCATGCACCTAAACAACATACTTGCTCCTTTAAGTTGCTTTGCTTGGTCATAGCAAAAGCCAAATATACCCACCTAACTACGTACTGTGAGAAAGCTTGCAACAAGGGAGGTGAGAGACCTCAGTCCTGTACCTTGTCACTGCCTGTGTCCCTCAGCACAGACCACAACAGTGCCACAGCAATAAATAAAATGGGAATTTAGCAGTCAGGCACAACCCTCAACAGGATGTACATATCACACCCCTCTCCCAAGGCTCAGGGATCTCCGCAGAGCAGCAGGAGGCAGAAAGATTGTAAGAGCTGGGATGACTTCAAGGAAATAGTGGTTTTAGACACAATAGGGTGGTTGCACACATAGCAATAGTAAGCACATACGTAAGACCTCGAAGCAGACAAGATCCCAGTAAGAAGGGGAGAGGAGTTATTTGCACTTGATAAATTCTGGAGAGAGAAGGGGTCAGCTTTCTTTAGCAGTTGAATGCTGGTTGGTCAGTCACTCTCCAGGGTAAGCCCTGTCCCTTGGAGAAAGCAACACAAATTGCACTTAATAGTTTTTAGCTGTTTGGGGTAGGGGATGTCTTGTTTTGTTTTGTTTTTATAGGACTTAAGTTGAATGGGTAGGGAGATGAGGGTGGAAAGAGCAGATCTGGGAGGAGTTCGAGGATGAATATGATCAAAATATATTGCATGAAACTCTCAAAAAAATCAATTATATTTTTCGTTCATTCAATAATTTATTTACCCCTTAGGAGGAACAACAGTATGAACTAACCAGTAACCCCAGAGCTCCTGGAACTAAACCACCAATCAAAGAAAACACATGGAGAGACTCATGGCTCTAGCTGCATATGTAGCAGAGGATGGCCTAGTTGGTCATCAATGGGAGGCCCTTGGTCCTGTGGAGGTTCTATGCCCCAGTATAGGGTAATGCCTGGGCTAGGAAGCAGGAGTGGGTGGGCTGGGGAGTAGGAGGAGGAGGGAGAGGATAGGGGATTTTCAGAGGGGAAACTACGAAAGGGGATATTTGAAATGTAAATAAAGAAAATATTTAATTAATGTGTGTATATATATATATGTATGTATATATATATATATGTATAATTCAACAAGAAAGATAGCATGCTTTGAAAATAAATGCAAAACAAAATCAGACATTGTTTTCATGGTATTTTTTAACATTTTGATATATGGGAAGGAAACATTTTTTATGTTTATGTGAGTAATATCTGTTCGTGTCTTAATGTATATAAAGTTTAATTTCTAACTTTAATAAACCATTTCTATAATAGACAAAAAATAATAACTTATTTACTCTACACAATGATTGAAGCCTCCCCTCCCTCCTCTCCTCCCAGCCCCTCCCTCTCATCTTACCTCTCCCTCCCATTCTCCTCAGAAAGGGGAGGTCTCCTACAGATAGCAACTCCCCTTTGTATATCAAGTTGCAGTAGAACTAGCTGCACTTCTTATACTGAGGCTAGATAAGGCAGCCCAGTTACAGGAAAGGGATCCAAAGGTAGGCAACAGAGTCAGAGACAGACCCCACCCCGGCTCCTGCTGTTAGGGCTCCCACAGGAAGACCAAGCTGTATTTTTTAATAGCACTCAGGAGGCTGAAGCAAGGCTGTCAGAAAGTTGAGGCCCTATAGATGGATGGATGGATGGATGGATGGATGTTGGGGGTCTCATGGGTGAGGGAACACCCCAAATCACCCAGCATAACTAGAGCTGATTACAACTTAAGGCAGACAGAAGGAAGGCTCTTCCTTGGCCTGTGCCACACTAAGCCAACAGAACCAACACTACCCCTTGAAGTCAGGGCAAGTAGGTCAGGGGCCACCATGTCCACACTGGACTTTGAATGAGTCCCACAAACTCAGAAGCTTGGTGCTGTAAGAAAAGGACTTTGAAATATTGGGAACAGTACCATGATAAATGGCAAGACAGAGGCTATTTCAAAAAGCCCACGGAGATGTTCTGCCTTGGCAAGTTCCCTGAAAATCCTAATTATGTCTAGGAACCCAAAGTGCAGAGCCCTGGAGGAAGCAGAAGGCAGGAAAAGCAGGAGGAATCTGGGGAGGGAGGGGTCTGTGTCACACCAAAAGCCACAGGGTTGAGCCTGTCTCTGCCTACATATGGGCTACCTGACACCCCCTTGCCAGTCTCTCTGTAGGCTGCTACAGCAATGCAAGCTCTGCAAACGAATAGCAGCCGGTCTCCCACTGCCAGGCAAAAAAATGCCCCTAGGGCGGTAGATGTCCTCAGGTATTCCCTGTTAGATAAAAATAACAACTATCTCCACACTCAGGCCTGCAGACCCGAGGCCACGCGTAATGTGGCCATTTATTCCCAAATGGTTCTAAGTCCCACAGGACAGGCACAGGTGAAATGCAGCCCTCCTCAGCTACCAGGACACAACAGCAGAGATGTACAGACAGCTTCTGACTTACAAAGGCTCAGCCAAAATGTATTCTTTCATGATGGCACAAGAACAGCACATACTCAACAAAAACTATACTTTTCATTTGAATTAGAATATTTTCCCACACTAGCCCTCTAGTGTGGCCTTCTCTTCATGCTGGGTGGTGGTAGTAAACGAAACTCTGGATAAGGCTACAGATTGAGAGGAGAGGGGACACTCCTCAGTACAGTGCTGCTAAGCTGTGACGTCTGCTATGCTCTGTGCACTATCAGCTGATGAGAAGCTATTTGGAGGTAACCCCTTCATAAGTTTGCCATTTATATAATTCAAGCCAAAAATCTCTGTAAGTCCAGTGCATCACTGCGTTGGCTTATCAAGTTGTTGTTGTAGGTCAGTGTCCTGGGTCCCACGGAGATCACAGCAGGCTCCCCATCAGAAGGCTGGACTGGACCAGCGGGGAGCCTGCTAGCTCCCAATGACATCTGGTTGGTGGCAAATGAGTAAATAGATAAGGAGACAATTTCTATTGACAAGGTTTGCAACACTATTGGTTAATTTTCTTGCCAATGCTACCCAAGCTAGAGACAGCTGAGAACAGGGAACTTCAATTGAAGAAATGTAAGTATGGCCTAACCGCAGGTCTGTGAGGTACATGCTTGATTAATGACTGACCAAGGGCCCAGCCCTCTGTGGGTGGTTCGACCTCTCAGCAGGTGGTCCTGGAGGTTTAAGCAAGCAAGCAGCCATGAAGAGAAAGCCAGTAAGCAGCATGGCTCCATGACCACTGCTTCAATTCCTGCCTCAATTTCTGCCCTCCATAGAGACCTGTAAGGTGTAAAATGAAATAAACCCTTTCCTCCTCAAATGCCTTTGCTCATGGTGCTTATTATAAAGCAAGCATTACAGTTAGAGCCACTAATAAACGACCACAACAACTCCGGAAGGGAAAATGGACTGTTCTCTCTGAGAACAGAAAACTCTCTATTCAAATTAAGTACCAGGAGCAAATGGTAAGAAAGGTGAGTGGGGTGGCAGAGTGTGCTCCACAGCTCAGGAGAGTCCTCCCTGCTAACCCTCCTGCTGCAGTGGGCTCAGAGACACTGCCTCCATTTAGAATATGCTGGGGCCCAAGTCTGCACTGAAAACTTCATTTTCTTTCCAAGAAACCCTGCATTCTGTATATGTGGTTTATATATGATTATGTCAGTTAGCACCAGAGTTGATGAAGACCAGTGAGACAGCTCACTCGGTAAGGGTGCTTGCTACCACATCTGATGCCCTGAGTTCAGTTCCTGGAACCCACACAGTAGAGCAGAAAACCAAATCCTGCAGAGTGTCCTCTGACCTCTACATCCATGGTCTGACATCTCCTCACAAGAATGAATAAATATATGTGATTAAAAAATGTTAAAGAACTCTAAACAAACCCAAGAGTCAATGAAAACTGTCTTTACAAGGGGACAAGAGGGCTGGAGAGATGGCTCAGCGGTTAAGAGCACTGACTGCTCTTCCAGAGGTCCTGAGTTCAATTCCCAGCAACCACATGGTGGCTCACAACCATCTGTAATGGGATCCGATACCTTCTTCTGGTGTGTCTGAAGATAGCTACAGTGTACTCACATACATAGAATAAATAAATCTTTTTTAAAAAAGAAAAAACAAGTGCCCCAACAGCCTGGAGTGTGTTCGACTAGCGAAATCTTGCATGAAGTAAGTGACATGACCAAGCATGAAAAGAGACTTTAGGTGTACAAGAGCAGACAGCAGGTAGTGGAGCAACTGCAACAAGAGCTCAGAGGGGCTCGAAGAAGACGCCTGTCCAGCACACCACAGAAGCTCTGTGACAATCCCACTCTAGGGTCTGAGCTCAGGCACATGGGGCATAAAGTTCAGAAGGAAAACAGACATTTAGCTTGCTTGCCTGCAACTACGTGAGTAGACATGTGCAAGCATAAAGGATTATATCTGCACCAAAGGTACAGAAAAAAAAAATGTCAAGAGTGTATTGCCATGTTCCATGAATAAAGCCTGTGCCCAGGACATATGAAAGGTGTCAGGGGACAGGGCTGCTACTCACCTGGAGTCTCACAGACACCTGCTTTTCCAAGAATGAGAGCCTACCCTACTGAGTAGACTACTCTAAGGTTAAGATAGCAGGAGAGGTATGTAAGGGAAAGTGTGGTGTGATGGGGTGAGCAAAAGAGGCATGGGTTTTAAAGAATCTTGTGTGTGTGAGTGTGTGTGTGTGTGCGCGCGCGCATATGTGTATTTGGATATCTGAGTGCCATGGCATACACATGTTTCACAGCATGAGTGTTGGTCCTTGGTTTCCACCTTTGAGATGGGATGTCTTTTTGCTTGCTGCTG
Organism: Mus pahari; assembly: GCF_900095145.1. Classification (NCBI taxonomy): domain Eukaryota; kingdom Metazoa; phylum Chordata; class Mammalia; order Rodentia; family Muridae; genus Mus; species Mus pahari. The sequence goes on along the minus strand of NC_034601.1, from coordinate 7,621,321 downwards.
TAGAGCACACTTGCAAGTCTGCTAACTTTGGGGGATTTCCTAGCTCCACCTCCCATCTCTCTGCAGCAATCCTGAAATTATGGATACATGATACAGCAGCTGGCTTTCAATGGGATCTGAGGATCTGAACTCAAGTCTTCATGCTTGCTCAGCAAACATTTTACCCAATAAGCCATCTCCTCAGCCCAACACGTGTGGTTTTTAAAGAACATAGCTATTAAATACCCATCAGCCACTTCACCTGAGGTTGACTTCAAAGCCAACTGTTCCGCTGGTGAGCAAACCAGCACCTGCTAAGTGGAGCCTTCAAAAGGGGTTCCCCAAAATGTTCTATTAGTGATTTTCACCATCCATCCTATAGAGAACCCTTCTAGAAAAGTTGACTTAGAAACAGGCTTGTGCACTGACAAAGACTTAATAGTGTCCTACATAACCCACCTGACTCTTCAGCACACCTGGACAGTGGTTCTCCTGTTTCACAGAGAAGCACCCTGCTGTGATGGATATCAAATAAAGCCACTCAGGTTCTGGCAAGGCAGAATCAGGCCTTAATCAAGTCTGTGGACTCTGCTAAAGAGATTGAATATAACTAAACCCCATAGCTATTCAACCTAGTCTAATGCCCTACATGTGTCTGGCCAAAATAAAGGACTCAAGTAGGGCACTAGCATCCCTGAACATATCAGAAGCATCAATATATTTTCTCTGTATAGGGGTGTCTGCATATGGAGAAAAAAACCTTAGCTATCATTTCTCAGGCATCTTAGTTTTTTTCTGTTTTGTTTTGTTTTTTTGAGACAGGATCTTTCCATAGGCTTAGAGCTTACCAAGTATGCTAGGGTGGCTGGCTAGTGAGCTCCAAGGACTTGCCTGCCTGATTCTGCACTACTAGGACATGCACATGCCAATTGGGTTTCCTATGGACCTCACAACAGCACGGGAAGATTTCCTTTGTAACTTAATGTCTGGGCTACCTCCCTAACCCATGAACTTTCACTTCAGCCCACTAAGCCCTAATCACATGGCCATTTACTCTAAGCTTGGCAAAGCCTTTCTCAGGAATACAGAGTACCACTCAAATGAAGGACTAGAAAACACCAACAAACAAGGAAATAAATATGGAGGTTATTTCATTAAATCTACCAGCCTTGGAAGACAAAGCTGTAGTAGAGGCTCCCCAGAGCAGCTGGCTACTAAGACTAGACTATTAACATTCAAATGACACCCTGCCTCAGTGCCTAAGGTGGAAGAGCAATCAAAGATGGTTCCCACCATCCACCTTAGGCCTCTACATGCATATGCTTACATGTGTGCCTTGCTCAAGTCTGTTTCTCCTCCCTTGCTGCTTTTAGCTGACATCCACGCGGTCACACTGACATACGAATGTCTGTCTGCTTCCTCCCTGAGTGAGATCAGCTGGTGCAGAGGCAATCAAAAGGGAAGAACGTCCTCATTTTCTGCTGAGCTGGATTTGATTTGGACTCACTAGTAATAACAAAAGCCAGTAAAATCAGATGTAACACAACTCCTAGAACCCATGCTATCCCCTGTGGGGATTAGTCGACTCGCTCTCTCTAACCACTGAAGGAGAGAGGTCATTTCCAGGGTAAAAGTCAGGAATACACTACCAACACCAACACTGGCAATACTCAAGATCATCAGTAAAGGTGCCTCCAGAGTGCTGACAGCTTCCTCCACCTCCCCAAAACCAGAGTATAAAGCAATCTCCACCACCACGCACAAGCTACTCTCCTGCTACAGAGCTTTTAGGAAACAATCGAACTGTTGTCCGGAACATTTGTCCCCAGTTTTGTCATACCACTGACTCCAGGGAAGGCATGTAATCAGGCCTGGAGATGAGGGCTAACAGGGCTACTGATTCCCAGGTGAGCTAGAGGTGGAACCATCCTATATCTTGTACACTTCAGGACTGACAATGGTTAGGAAGCCTCCCTCTTCCACCGTGGACTTGAACTAAAGAAGGGAAGCAGACTCATTAGTAACAGCCAACATAGAAGGAGAGAGAAAGCCAGGCAGTGGTGGTACACACCTTTGATCCCAGCACTTGGGAGGCAGAGGCAGGTAGATTATTTTTTTGAGGCCAACCTAGTCTACAGAGTGAGTTCCAGGACAGCCAGGGCTATACAAAGAAACCCTATCTCAAAAAACAAAAAAATAAAAATTAAAAAAAAAAAAGAGGGAGAGAGAAATGAAGACAAAGGTGAAAAATTAAAACAGACAGACAGATCCAGAGACAGACAGGATCCTTTTAACACCAGGTCCCTGGTCATCCACCTCGAGATCTGGATAAACATTTTATCAAATATTATATTATGAAATACTCCTTTCATATAAATTATGTTAGCTGTTTGCAGGGCTTCTCGACTGCAGATTAAGCCAAGTGTCTTGTTTTGTTTATAATAATGAATTCTATGGAGCAGACAGACAAGCACTTATGCTTAATAACCATCAAATTCTCTTAAGGACCCAGGTAGTTTATAAAATTGCAATTAAATACTGATTAATCTTTCAAATCTGATCTAATTTTATAAGTCATGTAGAAAATATGAAAATCTGACATTAAAAAAAGCAAGCAGGGGCCCACAAATACTGAAAATGGAATATATCACAAAAAAGCAAGATTTGATTAGGAAAAGTAAAAAAATGATCTTAGTTTAAAAATTGCACAGAAAAAAAAAAGAAAAGAAAAAAAGAAATAAAAATTGCACAGAAAAATTAAGGATAAAGATATTTGCCACAAGAGAGGCACAGAAATGGTATCATAAATAAAAAGTATAAAGTATCTAATTTTAAAGTAGCATATTTTTTTAATGTCCTAAGCACAATAGCACCCACCTGTAATCCCAACACTTAGTAGGACAAAGGAGAATGCTGAGTTCATGACTAGTCTGTGCTACATAACAAGATCTGTCATAAAATAAAACTAAATAAAAACTAATTAATATTAGGATAACTGAGGTTGAATCTTCAACTCTAAAACCCAAGAGAACAAGAAGAATAGTCAATATATTTAGAAAAAAAAGAGGAATAAAACCAAACATAGAGTTTAATTATTAAGAACCGGAGCTTCTGGCTTCTGTCTGTGCCTGCAGCAGGTCCTCTGCCACAGGGCTCCAGAACCAGGTGGCTCTGGAAGAGAGCTAGACTCCCAGCAGTGCAGACAAGCCTGTGAGAGCAGGTAGGACCATGACTGCTGCTCAGAGGAACCTGTCCAGAACCGTCAGGACACAGGAACTGAGGAATGGCCTAGGACAGGAGCCTTCCAGTTTCTGTCTGCACATGGAGCTGACCTGTGCCACAGAGCTACATACACAATACAGCCAGGAGACAGCTGGTCTCCCAGGAGTTCAGACAAGCCTGTAAGTGGAGGTAAGACTACCACATCTCTTCAAATTCATGGCCCAAGAAGGACCCTCCCAGAGTCATCAGGACACAGACACCAAGGATCACCTGGGTAGAAGATCCTTCTGGTTTCTGTCTGCACCTCAGAGCTAACCCTGTACCACAGTTCTCCATACCTAAATTCTTCCCAGAGAGAAGTTGTCTCCCAGGACTACTGACACAGAGGCATGCAGGAGGGACAAGTCACAGTCAGAGACAGCAAGACCAGCTAATACCAGAGATAATGAGATGGCAAAAGGCAAGGGCACAAACATAAGCAACAGAAACCAAGGACACTTGGCATCATCAGAACCCAGTTCTACCACCAAAGCTTACCCTGGTTACACCAATACACCAAAAAAGCAAGACTATGATTTAAAATCATATCTCATGATGATGATAAAGGGCTTTAAAAAGGACTTAACTAACTCCCTTAAAGATACAAGAGAACACATGTAAACAGCTAGAAGACATTAAAGAGGAAACACAAAAGTCCCTTAAAGGATTACAGGAAAACACAAACAAACAAGTGAAGGAACTGAACAAAACCATTCAGGATCTAAAAATAGAAATAGAAACAAAAAAGAAATCACAAAGGGAGACAACCCTGGAGGAAAAAAAAAAAAA
>NC_034601.1:7609395-7616157 GCF_900095145.1 Mus pahari | reverse complement strand
TTCTGAATTCGAGACCAGCCTGGTCTATAGAGTACGTTCCAGGACAATCAGGGCTACACGGAGAAACCCTGTCTCAAAAAAAAAAAAAAAAAAAAAAGTAGAAGAACTCTCAATTCTGAATATCTATGCTCCAACTGCAAGGGCACCCACATTCATAAAAGAAACTTTACTAAAGCTAAAAGCACACCACATTGCACCTCACACAATAACTGTGGGGGACTTCAACACTCCACTCTCATCAATGAACAGTTCAGGGAAACACAAACTAAAGAGAAAGACAGTGAAACTAACAAAAGTTATGGACCAAATGGATTTGACAAATATCTATAGAATATTTCATCTTAAATCAAAAGAATATACCTTCTTCTTAGGACCTCATGGTACCTTCTCCAAAATTGACCATAAAATTGGTCACAAAACAGACCTCAACAGATATAATAAGATTGATATAATTCCATGTCTCCTATCAGATCACTATGGATTAAGGCTGGTCTTCAATAGAAACAAAAACAACAGAAGACAAACATACACATGGAGGCTGAACAATGCTCTACTCAATGATAACTTGGTCAAGGAAGAAATAAAGAAATGAAAGACTTTCTAGAATTTAATGAAAATGAAGCCACAACATACCCAAAAGAACAGGACATGATGAAAGTAGTGCTAAGAGGAAAACTCACAGCTCTGAGTGCCTCCAAAAAGAAACTGGAGAGAGCATATACTAACAGCTTAACAGCACACCTGAAAGATCTAGAACAAAAAGAAACAAATATACCCAAGGGGAGTAGACACAGGAAATAATCAAACTCAGGGCTGAAATCAACCAAGTAGAAATAAAAAGAATCAACCAAACCAAGACCTGGTTCTTTGAAAAAATCAACAAGATAGATAAACCCTTAGCCAGATTAACCAAAGGGTACAGAGAAAGTATCCAAATTACGAAAATCAGAAATGAAAAGAGAGACATAACAACAGAAACTGAGGAAATTAAAAAAAAAAAAAACACCAGATCCTACTACAAAAGCTTATACTCAACATAACTGGAAAATCTGGATGAAATGTAAAATTTTCTAGACAGATATACCAAATACCAAAGTTAAAACAGGATCAGATAAGCCATCTAAACAGTCCCATAACCCCTAAAGAAATAGAAGCAGACATTAATAGTCTCCCAAGCAAAAAAAAAAGCCCGGGAACAGATGGTTTTAGTGCAGAGTTCTATCTGACCTTCAAAGAAGACCTAATACCAATACTTTTCAAACTATTCCACAAAATAGAAACAGAAGGACCACTACCCAATTCGTTCTATGAACCAACAGTTATGCTGATACCAAAACCACACAAAGACCTAACAAAGAAAGAGAACTTCAGAACAATTTCCTTTATGAATATCGATGCAAAAATACTCAATAAAATTCTTGCTAACCAAATCCAAGAATACATGAGAATGATCATTCACCACGATCAAGTAGGCTTCATCTCAGGGATGTAGGGATAGTTCAATATACAGAAATCCATCAATGTAATCCACTACATAAACATGCTCAAAGAAAAAAAACCACATGATCATTTCATTAGCTGCTGAAAAAGCATTTGACAAAATTCAACATTTCTTCATGTTAAAAGTGTTGGAAAGATCAGGAATTCAAGGCTCATACCTAAACACAGTAAAAGCAAAATTCAACAAACCAATAGCCAACATCAAACTAAATGAGGAGAAACTTGAAGCAATCCCACTAAAATCAGAGACTAGAAAAGGCTGCCCACTCTCTCCCTATCTCTTCAATATAGTACTTGAAGTTCTATCTAGAGCAATTAGACAACAAAAGGAGGTCAAAATGATACAAATTGGAAAGAAAGAAGTCAAACTATAACTATTTGCAGATGATATGATAGTATACTTATGTGACCCCAAAACCTCTGCTAGAGAACTAAACCTCAGAGTCAAGCTGTCTCTGTGATCCTGTGATTCTGGGCTCCTGTGATCCTGAGATCCTGAATGTCAAGCTCCTGGGAGTCAAGCTGCCTCTAGGACCCTGACCAAACTCCTGGGATCCTGGGATCCTGGGATCCTAGAATTCTGGTCGTATTAGAGCACCTGGGAGTGGAACTTCCTCTGGGTGTTGTGGGGCTGGCTGAGAAGTTTGCGCCTAATGTCTGCTCAGGGTACCGGCCCTGGCAGACTGGAAGGAACCCGTGCCACTGGTCTGTCAGAGTTCCTGAGTGCCTCGGTCTTAATGGTCCCAGTTACTGCCGGAGTTGGGACAGATGCTGTGTCCTCCTCACCTCTGATCCTATCGAATTAATCCATTTCTATCTCCTTGTACAAAGCTCAAGTCCAAGTGGATCAAGGACCTCCACATAAAACCAGATACTCTGAAACTAATAGAAAAGAAAGTGGGGAAGAGCCTCGAGTATATAGGCACAGGGGAAATTTTCCTGAATAGAACATTAATGGCTTATGCTCTAAGATCAAGAATTGACAAATGGGACCGCATAAAATTGTAAGGCAAAGGACACTGTCAATAGGACAAAATGGCAAGCAACAAATTGGGAAAATATCTTTACTAACCCTACATCTGATAGAGCGCTAATATCCAATATATACAAAGAACTCAAGAAGTTAGACTCCAGAGAACCAAATAACCCTATTTAAAAATGGGGTACAGAGCTAAATAAAGAATTCTCAACTGAGGAATACCAGATGGGTGAGAAGCACTTGAAAAAAATGTTCAACATCCTTAATCATCAGGGAAATGCAAATCAAAACAACCCTGAGATTCTACCCCATACCAATCAGAATGGCTAAGATCAAAAATTCAGATGACAGCAGATGCTGGTGAGGATGTGGAGAAAGAGGAACACTCTTCCATTGCTGGTGAGATTGCAGGCTGGTACAGCCACTCTGCAAATCAGCCTGGCGGTTCCTCAGAAAACTGGATACAGTGCTACCTGAGGACCCAGCTATACCACTCCTGGGCATATACTGAGAAGATACTCCAACATGGAATAAGGACACATGCTCTACTATGTTCATAGCAGTCTTATTTATAATAGCCAGAAGCTGGAAAGAACCCAGATGTCTCTTAACAGAGCAATGGATACAGAAAATGTGGTATATTTATACAACGTAGTACTACTCAGCTATTAAAAACAATGAACTCATGAAATTCTTAGGCAAATGGATGGAACTAGAAAATATCATCCTGTATGAGGTAACCCAATCACAAAAGAACACTCATGGTATACACTCACTGATAAGTGAATACTAACCCAAAAGGTTGGAATACCCAAGATACAATTTACAGACTAAAGGAAGCTCAAGAAGGAAGACCAAAGTATGGATACTTCTGTCCTTCTTAGAAGGAGGAACAAAATGCCCTTGGGAGGAGATACAGAGACAAAGTGTGGAGCAGAGACTGAAGGAAAGACCATCCAGAGACTGCCCATCTGGGTATCTATCCCATATATAGTCACCAAACCCAGACACTATTGTGGATGCCAACAAATGTTTGCTGACAGGAGCCTGATATAGCTGTCTCCTGAGAGGCCCGGCCAGAGTCTTACAAATACAGAGTCGGATGCTCGCAGCCAACCATTGCACTGAATGTGGGGTTCCCCAATGGAGGAGTGAAAGGACTGAAGGAGCTGAAGGAGCTTGCAGCCCCATATGAGGAACAACAATATCAACCAACCAGACTCCTCAGAGCTCCTAGGAACTAAACCACCAACCAAAGAGTACACATGTAGGGACTCATGGCTCCAGCTGCATATGTAGCAGAGGATGGCCTTGTTGGACAACAATGGGGGGAGAGGCCCTTGGTCCTGAGAAGGCTCAATGTCCCAGTGTAGGGGAATGTCAGCACAGGGAAGTGGGAGTGGGTGGGTTGGTGAGCAGCAGGAGGGGGAATGGGATAGGGGGTTTTCAGAGGGAAAACCAGGAAGGGGGATAACATTTGAAATGTAAATAAAGAAAATATCTTTAAAACAAACAAACAAACCAAGAACCAAAGGGATGCACACAATGCTTGCGGAGGCAAAGCAAGCATGCCCCGCATGGCCTTCGTGTAGAGGCTGCTTTCTAGAAAGCATGTTGATTTTCTTTGTGAAGAGCCCTGAACTGCCTACTCTGTCTCTTCAGGAACTGTCCTCAAAGAACTAATCAGGATCCCATCCAAAAGTACAGAATGCGAGCCAGTGTTCCAGCATTAAGAATCCAATCATGGGGAGAATGGCCACTACCTGGGAAGCATGAGACATTGTGTGGATGGTGTTAAGACTGTTAAGAAAAAGTGTTCAGTGACAAAAGTGTTCATGATATAATCTCCACTGAAATGCAAGAATCAAATGGCAGGCCAGGATGGTTCTCACTCCCTTAGGTAGGCACACTGTGCTCAAAGAACAAAGACCAGGAGCGGTCTTAGGGCACCTGTGCTCTGGGGGCTACAATTTCCGGTAGTTGCTGTTTCTTTGCATCTCAGTCCGACCTTTGGAAATTTCCTAACAGAGACATTTCTTTAGATCAGCAAATAAGTTTTACAACTCTGTGTCAGTAGAAATAGACTTGGTGGGCATCAACACTGGCAGGGTTTTATTCGCCCCTGCTGGCTGGAGTCTGAAGGCTCAGACACAAACCTATGCAACTGGGGCAGAGGGCATGTGCGGGAACTTCCTGAGCCTCCGTACACCGCCAGTGCAGCTCGAGCTCCTTTCCTCTCTGTTCTCTCCTACGTGTGCACCGGAACAGATACACTGGTGAGGGTCTTAGCCACAGTGGCACAGAAGATAAGGCACAGGTAAAGCTTCGGAACCGCCCAGCAGCTCTGGGCGGCCTATATGAGTTTGCCCCGCTATGGAGACTAAGTCATTCTGTCTAAGCTACCAGGGCCACATCCTTGTTACCAGCAGCCAAATCACACTCCCAAACCATGGACCCACACATACGCCATTGTCACACTCGCTGTGGTGGCTTACAAACTGCATGCCTCAAAAGCATTCATCAACAAGGCTTCTGAGACATGATGTGCAAGAGGGTGACACTCTGGCCTTCATGTCCCTTGCTTGCTTTCTTCTCAATTGAGGTTCGGGGGGGGGGGGTCAGGTAAGTTAAATTTTAAGAGTGTCTAGAAAGCCAGAAGAATTGGAAACATTCATATTTGCAGCAACTTCGCAACAATAAAAAGGGCCTACATCCAAGGCCAGGAGCAACGAGCCTGAGGACATGCCAACTTTCCCACCACCCAAGCACCAGTGTTCAAGCAAACGTTTACAGTATCCCCTAAGACAGCAACTGAAAGTTGTTTGGTCCAAGCATGCAGTTGTGTTAAATGGGGAAGCACAGTGGAGAGGTATCCATTTAATGAGGTTTGTGTTGGAGTGAAGTGGGAAAGCCAGAGATATAAAATCAAAACCCACAGTACTGGGAAATAAATATGAAAAGCAGTTCTGAGTCATCTGTGCAACCAGAGGCAGCATATATTAAGAAGAAAGTGAGAGACGGAGGTTTAAATCATATATATTCTGCCCTTCCAGGCAGGAACAATTCCCACAGGAACAGAAAATTGTACTTTTCCAATAACCCTAAATTGTTATTTATTTCTGAATCCTCGCCGGTTACTATTTGGTTCCCTAAGGTTTCCACACTGCTGAAAGAACTGTGATTATAAGTCAGAATCTATACTCCAAACGCACACAGGTACACATGAATCAAATCCATAACCCGTGTTGCCAGCCGCCTTTTATTATGTTTAAGTTTTCTGCTTTGAACCCTGATTAATTTTCCTTTCAATAACAGAAGTGTGGCGTGCCAGTCTCTTCACCCAGAGGTTCCCATTCCTCCCTTGTGTGTGGAGCCTTGGGATGCAAACCTGAGACTGGGATGCTGTGGAGCATCCCAGGGCTCTGCAGGGGAAATCTACCCATAAAGGAAGGCACAAGGAAATGGAGGCAGAGATGGTGAGTTCCATAACATGGCCCCTGTGTTCCAGCCAGCACGAGATACAGTCTGCCCTCACTGCTCTCAACATGGCACCAAAACCACAAATCTTCAAATGGAAAGTGCATCATGCTCCCTGGCCAGACTTTAAATACTGTGGGTCTGGGACCACCCTACACAGGAAACAGTGAACACTACAGGGTGTATAGTGCCATTGATCTCTAAGGACTTCTGCCAATTTGGGGGCACATCAGTGAGGAGGAATTCAACATTGTGTCTATCTGCCCAGCTTATCAAACACCAGAGACCAACAGTCGGGGGGAGGGAAGAAATGAGCAGGAGTCGGTTTCCTGCACCTCCCTCTGTGATTTCTGTCCTGGCTGGAGAGATGGTCCAGGGAGGACCAACATAGAAACTCACACAGAACACAGAATATTTAGGCTGGAGTCAAGGGGCTTCTATCTCTAAGCAACATCCCATTCTGATTTTAGAACTGGCGAAAAAAGCAACTTCACAAATAGCTGTACACTGCCAGGAACCTGTGGAACCCATGCTTGGAATTCCAGAGCTGGAAAGGTGAAGACAGAATTCCTGGGGTGATTGATCAACCAGTCTAATCCACAAGTCTGCTGCCCCAGTGAGACCAATTTACACACAAAAGAACAAGATACAAGCTATTGAGCAGTGACACCCAAGATGATCTCTGACCCCCACATACATGTGCATTCACATAGAAACAAACATGTACACAGACACAGACAGAGGGAGAGGGAGAGGGAGAAGGAGAGAAAAGGGAGAGGGAGAGGGAGGAGAGGGAGGAGAGGGAG
>NC_034601.1:7598199-7608856 GCF_900095145.1 Mus pahari | reverse complement strand
AGGAGGAAAGGGGAGAGAGAGAGAGGGAGATGGAGGGGGAGAGAGAGAACAGGAGAACCCATATGATTGGAGTCAAGATCTGTAAATGGAGCAGGGGCGGGGGTGGGGGGTATAGGGAACTTTCGGGATAGCATTTGAAATGTGAATAAAGAAAATAATAAAATAAAATAAAAAGATCTGTAAATGGTTTATCTAGTATCCACATTACTCTATTCCTGCTAGTCAATAAAATAAGACACATTAAAAAAGACACAAACAACATTTACAGCAATGACAAACATGACAAAATGCTCAGTATGATGAACCAACTTGCCTCTATCTTAGGCTTGAAAGCCATCTCATAGTAAAGAGAAACTAGGTTCTTTTATGTTTTGATTAAAGGTTTGTTTCTCAAGGACTGGGTTGCACCAGTGGCCTTAACTACACATGGTTTTGTACTGCCTGTTCCAGGAAACAGCAACATGACTATGTTTCAAAAGCTCATTACAATCACCTATGACTGATTACCTGCTGTTATGACTACCTGGCAACGATGTCTTTGTTTCAGGAATTCCTTATGGCTATCTTGTTCTGCTTATGTTCTGCTTCTGTAACCTCACCTACTTGCCAAATCCCACATTTAGATACCCTTACCCTTGAGCCATATATAAAACTCGTGGCTTCCTTAAGTCTAATGTTGTTGATCTCTTGAACCCCACTTTTAGGGAGAGACACAGATAAAAAGCCTGCTTTAATTATTTGGTTGTTTTAATTAATTTGGCCATGGTGATTTATTTAATAAGTGCTCTTTCTCCTCAAATCTTTGGGATTAACAAATACTGTCAGTCAAAAGAAAAATACAAATCAAACCCAACGAGGTATTATGGATGCCTAGAAGAAGAAAGGCAGATAAAGAGTGTGGGTTTGAATGTTGAATCCTCAGCCAGAGCCCTCATCCAGTGCTGGTGCAGAGGATAGCTGCTTTGGAAAACTGTCTGGTAACATCAATAAGTTAATGATACAGTTACTGTGTGAGGCAGAAATTCTACTACTGAATAAGTACCCTACAGAAATCTAAAGCATGCCTACACCATGAATAGATAAATGTTCATTGTAATGTTATTTATAGCACTCCAAAGTGTAGACAACTCAAATGCCCATCAGTGAAGTAAAGAATAATCAAGATGCTCCAACATGCAATAAGGACATGTGCTCTACTATGTTCATATCAGCCTTATTTATAATAGCCAGAAGCTGGAAACAACCCAGATGTCCCTCAACAGAAGAATGGATACAGAAAATGTGGTACATCTACACAATGGAGTACTACTCAGCTATTAAAAACAATGACGTCATGAAATTCACAAGCAAATGGATGGAACTTGAAAATATCATCCTGAGTGAGGTGACTCAGTCACAAAAGAACACACATAGTGTGCACTCACTGATAAGTGAATATTAGCCCAAAAGTTCGGGATACCCAAGATTCAATTCACAGACCATATGAAGCCCAAGAAAAAGGAAGACCAAAGTGTGGATGCTTCAGTGCTTCTTATAAGGGCTTCTTTTTATAAGTGTTTCTTATACTCACAGGAGGAAATATGGAGTCAAAGTGTGGAGCAGAGACTGAAGGAAAGGACTGCCTCACCTGGGGTTCCATCCCATATACAGTCACCAAACCGGGACACTATTGTGGATGCCAGGAAGTGCTTTATGATAGAAGCATGATATGGCTGTCTCCTGAGACGCTCTGCCAGAGCCTGACAAATATGAATGCTCACAACCAACCATTGGACTGAGCACAGGGTTCCTGATGGAGGAGTTGGAGAAGGGACTGAAGGAGCTAAGGAGGTTTGCAGCCTCATGGAGGGAGCAACAGTATCAACAGGCCAGACCCCCCAGAACTCCCAGGGACTAGACCACCAACCAAAGAGCACACATGGAGGGACCTATGGCTCTGGCCGCATATGAGGATGGCCTTGTTGTACTTCAGTGGGAGGAAAAGCCCCTGGGCCTGAGAGTGTTTGATGCCCCAGCTTAGGGGAATGCCAGGGCAGGAAGAAGGGAGTGGGTGGGTGGGTGAGTGAGCACCCTCATAGAGGCAGGAGGAGGGAGGATGGGATAGGAGATTTCTGAAGGGGAGATCTGGAAAGGGAAAAACAATTGAAATGTAAATAAAGAAAATATCTAATAATAATAAAAAAAGAATAATTAAGATGTAGTCCATAACACAATGGATTCAGTTATAGAAAGCTGACTTCCTGGCACACGTTATGATATGGATGCACAATGAAATCATGCAATCACAGAAAGCCGTGTATTGTTTAACTACTGGAAATATTCAGAACAGGTGTAATCACAGAGACAGGAAGTGGAATGGTTGCAGTGACTACTTACTGATGGGCAGGGTTTCCTTTGGGGATGGTGACGTGATCCACAGTGGACTGTAACAACAGACATGTGGTACCACAGACATATTAGGCCATCAGATCTTGTTCTTCATCCAAGTGAATGATACCACATAAGAACTGTATCCCAGTAAAACTGGTTTTCTAAAGTTCAAAGAGCATTTCCACCCAGTGTGCAGAACTGGATATATAGAAGTACGGCACATCCCTCCCCACCACTACCTGACTTGGGGCTCAAGGGGGCAAGGTGGGTGAAGTACCTCCCAGACAAGGCTATTCATGGCTCCCACCAGGACTGCAAATGAGGAGACCCACACCCAGCAGAGGGATTTCTCCCTGTCTAACTTTTGAGGGAAGAATATCTATTTTAGTTACCATGCATCTTATGTGTTCCTCTTCAGGATGGAGGGGGTGCCCCAAAGTCCCCAAGGAGCCCCTTACTTCCAGTGGTAGTCCTCCATATATCATCCTGAGTGAGGTAACCCAATCACAAAAGAACACACATTGATATGCACTCACTGATAAGCAGATATTAGCCCAGAAACTTAGAATACCCAAGATACAATTTTCAAAACATATGAAACTCAAGAAGGAAGACCAAAGTGGGGATACTTCGTTCCTTCTTAGAATGGGGAACAAAATACCCATGGAAGGAATTATAGAGATAAAGTTCAGAGCTGAGATNGAAGGAAGGACCATCCAGAGACTGCCCCACCCNGGGATCCANCCCATAAACAACCACCAAACCCACACACTATTGCATATGCCAGTAGGACTTTGCTGATAGGATCCTGATATAGCTGTCTCTTGTGAGGCTATGCCAGTGCCTGGCAAATACAGAAGTGGATGCTCACAGTCATCTATTGGATGTAACACAGGGTCCCCAATGGAGGAGCTAGAGAAAGTACCCAAGGAGCTAAAAGGGTTTGCAACCCTATAGGAGGATCAACAATATGAACTAACCAGTACCCCCCAGAGCTGTGTCTCTAGCTGCATATGTAGCAGAGGATGGCCTAGTTGGCCATCAATGGGAGGAGAGGCCCTTGATCTCACAAAGATCATATGCCCCAGTACAGGGGAATGCCAGGGCCAGGAAGCGGGAGTGGGTAGGTTGGGGATCAGGGTAGGGGGAGGGCATAGGGGACTTTAGGGATAGCATTTGAAATGTAAATGAAGAAAATATCTAATAATAATAATAATAATAATAATAAAGAATGGCCTCCATAGGCTCATAGTTTTGAATACAGGGAGTGGAACTATTTTAAAGGATTAGGAGATGTGGGGTTATTGAAGAAAGGGTGGGCTTTGAGGTCTCAAAAAGCCCCTGCCAAGCTGCTCTTCTCGCTGGACGTAAAGCTCGCAGTTACTTCTATAGCACCATGCTTGCCTGCGTGCCATCATGCTCCCTGCCATGATGATATGGACTAAGTTTCTGAAACTGCAGTCAGAGCTTTAGGTTATACTTCCTGAGCATTGATTTGGGTTTTTGTCGTTGTTGTTGGGTTTTTTTGGTTTGTTTTTTTGTCACAGAAAAAGAATAAAGTTTTTAAAGTTCTGTGACCAAAATGTGTACTATCTTCAGCAATAAGTAATCAACTTGGTTGTGAGTTTAGTTAAGGCCTACTCTAAAAATAGAAACACACACCAGTCGCAGGAGTGAGTCAACTGTTACTATTTTGCTAAATGGACACAGCTGTCAAACTGTACTTCTCTCCATAGATCAGTGCCTCTCCCAGACTTCACTGGAGAAATGTCTTTGCGCAATGGACACAACTACACAGAGAACAATATGGTGGAGAACTGAGGCATAAATGGGATGTCCACACCACCATCCCCAAGGATCAGCAGACATCATAGAAGAGGGGGGCAGAGGTCAGGGAAGGCTGGACATGGCAGGACCTCTGCCCCCATGGACCTCAGCACCTGTGCCTAATGCATAAAATCAGCACAAGATCAAGCCAGTGAGCATCCCACATAGAAAGGGAGGGGCTCACAAGCTGCTACTTCTTGCTAACAAGTTATTGACAATTATTGGCTTTTAGATTGGAGAGAATCGGCTTTCTTTATGGGTGTGAGCCATGGCTGGTGAGCCATACTTCACTGGATCACCTCACACTCAGGAGCTAAGAACAGTGCAAACTAGATATGACCGGTTATTTTCAGAGGGAAAAGAAGGACACAGGTGACGGGAGAGATGGTGGAGGAACTGGCAGTGTGCTCAAAATACATTGTATGAAATTCTCAAACTTAACAAAATTGTATTAAAATAGAAAAAAAAAAATTGGAAAAGTAGGTTGCAGCTATGAGACCTACTGTATAAACCCCAGTGAGGCAGAAGACGCCTAAGCTTCAAGCCTTCTTATGAGTTTGGTTTCCGCTACTGTGATACAATACCCAGGAGCAAAAAGCAACTTGGGGAGAAAATAGTTTATTCAGCTTCTACATCCCCAGCACAGTTCATCACTGAGGGAAGTCAAGCAGAGGTCACAGAGGAGTGCTGCTCCCTGGCTTGCTCACAAAGCCCAGGCCCACCAGCCCAGGGAGGGGACCACCCTCACTAATCGGCAACTGTAAAACTGTCCCACAGGCCAGAAGAATGCAGGCAATTCCTCAACAGAGGAACCTCAGTGAACCACCACGCGAACAGGTTTCACACTGGCTTCATAGCACCTTGAGTTTTAATTCACCGTGATCAACTCCACGCTGATCCTCATGGAGTTACTGTAGCTGTGTAGAGAATTAGACTCTCTTCAGGGGCCAGACTTCCTGAAGTTTTGACTACCCACTGTGAAGCTCACTGGGAGATTTAAAAACAAAGCTGTTCTTTTGTTTTCCAAAGAAAATCTAAGCCTGGGATTCAAGCTTTTAAACTATATCCACTACTGAAGTTATTATGCCATGGAAAAACATCAAGGGGATTTCCACTGGACCTTAAGCCCTTTTAAGGTATTTTCAAAGACAAACAGGCTTCATTCTCAAGCTGTGGATTGTTAAGGTGCCTAGACTGGGGCTGAGAGCTGTCCACTAAACTTGATGACCTGAGGTTCATCTCTGGAATCCACACATAAACAGATCAAAGTCCCAGGCTGTTCTGACCCTGAGTCCTCTCCCCCATACTCTAACTCACCGGCTATTAGAGTTTACAGGGTCCCTCCCTGCCACATGCTCCCTCAAAAGTGTCAAGGCTCTTGTTTTTTGTGGTTCTCTCTGCCACCAGACCAGTCCCAGATAGTTGCAGCAGTTTAAACTTCCATGGAATGGTCTAATTCCAGGGTTTCACTGTGTCCTCACTCACAGATAAAAAGGAGATAAGGATGCCTGATAGATGGAGGAGAAATAAGAAAAACATACATAAAGAAAAGAACAAAGTATTCACTAAAACAAAATTACATTCACAACAAGAAGAAACCACTGCAAGTCAGGAAATAGAAACATAAAGAGCTAGCTTTTTCCTGCTGCCATTTACAACAGGCAAACACAGACTGTAGGTTTGTTTGGTGAGAGCAGTCCGCAGCCCTGCTTGTTGGTGACACTTCATAGACACAGCTTTTGGCAGAGCAAGATGGGAACCCCTAAGGGAAGTGAGGAAAGCCACAGCCTTCACCTGTCCCTCCTGAATAGGAACCGCATCCCATCACTAGGTGCACTGCAGGGGGCTCCAAATGCAGGGGCATTTCCTGCAGTGTTTGTCAACCAAAAATAATAAGAAAGAGTGCACCAAAAGGAAACCATATGCAGTGGTGGCACACGCCTTTAATCCCAGCAGAGGCAGGCAGGCAGACCTCTGTGAGTGTGAGGCCAGCCTGGTCTACAGAGTGAGTTCCAGGACAGCCAGGGCTATTCAGAGAAACTCTGTCACAACCCCCCAACCCCCCACCCCAACTCCACCCCCGCCAAAAAAAAAAAAAAAAGGGATGAACAAAAAGGAAAATGGTTAAGAAAACTCTTGACAGAATATCACTCTACTTTTAATTATCACATGGCCACACAGCGACAGAAAAGGCTTTGTGATGGACATAGAAAGGAGTTAAACAGGTGTCAGAGGTGTCCGCAGCTTTGACTGCCTGGAGGAGGCACTGCGCCCTCAGTCTTCTCTAGGGAGCTGCTCTGGCACTCATGACACTGAATTCAATATCCTATTTAACCACTCTATGCCACAGCCAACTTACAGTCTGACTTAAGAGGGAAAGGGGTTTCCCTTCCTTTTTGGTCTTTCACTCATTTTTTCTCTTTCTTTTATGTTTAACAAGCATGATAAAAATTATATGTTAACGAATGGGATATGATGTTTCAATATGGGTATGCTTCTTGATGTTAAATATATAAAGGTGTGTGTGTGTGTGTGTGCGCGCGCGCGCATAAACTTTCTTTATGGTCACAGCATTTTGGATCATTTCCTCCAGGGTTTGGATGCACAGCCCGTCGCTGGGGTCTATATTCAGCCCTCTGCCTATCCTCGCCCCCTCAGCCCTGGTAGCCTTATCCTTGCTCTTGACCTCTCTGAGATCAAACAGTAGGTGCCACATGCACAACATCACACAACACTCATATTATCCGTGACTGACATATTTCACTTAACGCAATGTCCTCTTGTTCTGTCCGGGCTGTCGTGTATGACAGATTTTCTTTTTGTTTAATGGCTGGGTGGCAATCCACTGTGAATACAGCCATTTTACTTATCTGTCCATCAATGGATGGACACGTGGGTTGTTACTATTTCTTAGCTATTATAACCAGTGCTGCATGGGATAGCAGATGTCTCTTCAACATACAATGTTGAGGTCCAAAGGTTGTTGGACCCACAGATCACTAGGGAAACCAGGAATGTTAAACACAGGGGGGCTTCTCAATGGAGGAGATAAAGTGCCTGTTTTCCTGTCTAGAAGCCCAGGAGTGGACTTTGTTAATTACCTTTTTGCTATCTTTACAGGCAGACCTCACCCATCTTTTGCTATAGAGACAGATGTCATCCAAATTTATCCCAGACTCTTCCCCCCCCACACACCCCCAGACCATTACCCACCCTTAGGGGAGATGCCAAATGTACTTCACAGCCTGCTGACCTCTATGCTATCGGTCAGAGACCACACTAGATTCTAGGCCTTTCAGCTATAGAACACAACCTAGTGGTCACATGTACTTTGTAAAGGAGTTTCTATGCAGTCACATCTTAAGCTTTATTATGAACCTGCAATTGGACTGACTGTTGCCTGGAAACCTTTTCCTAAATTGTATTGTATTTTACATCTGCTGACAATGAGCCACCTGGCATTAGACTCCCCAGAGTCTGACCCAGGTTGATGAAGTCAATCTGCACTGGGTTTTATTCTCATCTCATTGCATGGTTTGATTCCCAGTCTGACACTTGCAGAGACCTCGCAATATAGATTTTATTTTTCCTACAAATCAGGAGTAGGATTGTAAATCACTGTATAATTCCACTTTTCATTTATGTGGAATTTTCATAATGATTTCCATACAGATAGAGATTTACATCCCCAGCGACTTCTCCTTACGCACACAAACACACACACACACACACACACACACACACAACTAGTTCAATATGGTTTTTATTTCCATTTGATGATGAATGTCACCGAGCTAATACTGTTTTCATACACCTGGTAGACATATCATGTTTGCCTGTTGTTTTGGGACAGCCTCTAGCCCAGGCCCAATCTAGTCTTCAACTTGCGAGCTGTCAGTGTCTGCCTCCCAAATGCTAGGTTTACTGGCATTGGCCACCATGCCTGACTTACAGCTTCCTTTGAGAAATACCTAGTCATCTATTGCCTGAGTTTTACCAGGGTTATTTATTTTTGCTGCTGACCTTTTGAGCTTCTGTAAATTTCTGGATATTAAGGTTCGGTCAGAAGCAGAGCTTCCACATACTTTCTCCCATCATTTATGCTGTCTCTTCCCATGGCTGTTTCTTTTGCTGTTCAGAATCTATTCATCTATTCGGTGATGCAATCTCCCTGCCAGCTTTTGCCTGTGTGCTGTGCTTTTAAAAAGAGATCACATTTTAAACATCCTTGCAGTGTTAACTCTGTCCATACCCATGTCCTGCTCTGATGGTCTCACTTTGGGATATTACACTTAGGTCTTAAAACTATTTTGAAAGGAATTTTGGTGAAGGAACTGGAGAAATCAGGGATCTGGTTTGTGGTGGTTTGAATATGCTTGGCCCAGGGTGTGGCACTATTAGGAGCTGTGGTCTTGTTGGAGTAGGTATGACTTTGTTGGAGGAAGTGTGTCACTGTGGGTGAGGGCTTTGAGGCTCTTCGCCTAGCTGACTGGAAGTCAGTCTTCTGTTTGCCTTGGGAACAAGAAGTAGAACTCTTAGCTCCTCCAGAGCCCTGCCTGCCTGCCTGGGTGCTACCATGCTCCCACTAGAATAAGGAGGCTATGTTCCAGCTCTAATAAGCATCAGAACTCTGCAGCTTTGGCCATGTGGCTCTGGCTTAAGAGTCAAGAATAGAAGGGACTTTATGCTAAGAAAGGTTATTTATATACTCAAGGCCTATCATTTGTACATTAATTTACAAACCTGTTAAAACCGTCTACTTTAGGGGCTGGAGAAATGACCTGGTAGTTAAGAGAACTTAATGTCCTTCCACAGGTCCTTGCATCCAAAGGCAACTCAAAGCTAATTCCAGTTCCAGGGGATCCAATTATCTCTTTAATAATTAGCTCTTTAAACTGTCCACTCTGAGCCGGGCATGGTGGCGCACACCTTTAATCCCAGCACTCAGGAGGCAGAGGCAGTCTGATTTCTGAGTTGGAGGCCAGCCTGATCTACAGAGTGAGTTCCAGGACAGCCAGGGCTATACAGAGAAACCCTGTCTCGAAAAACCAAAAAATAGATAAATAAATAAACAATTAAAATAAATAAATAAATAAACTCTCCACTCTGCAGCTTGATTTGATCCGTCCCAATGTAAACTGGAACTTCTGTTATTGATGAATGCACCTGTGGGAGGGCAAGAAGCCATGTGCCAAGCAGGCTGCCACTAAAACAATGATCAGGGCTTTATGATCCTGCTGCTGTGGGAAGTAGGGCTCCTGTCCTTGCCCTCTGGGGACCAGTAAGAGGCTTTAACAGAGAGAACACACATGCTAACTTGTAGCTGCATTCTAATGCTAATTATGTCCCCGCCCCCCACCCCCCCAAAAAAAAACTGTTTATAAGAGAATGTCTACACTCAGCTTCAAGGAATCTGCCCCCAGTTGGTTCTGATTGGTAATAAAAATGTCAACAACCAATACAACCAATAGCTGTGCAGGGTAGACAGAGGTGGGGCTTTAAGGTTCCCAGGCTTGGGACTAGAAGGAGAAGGAAGGAGAAGGGAGATCTGCCATGCTGGGAGAGTGTGGAGGAGAGGGAGACACCACACCTGAGAAGAATGCAAGACAGAGAGGCATGGCCGCCCCGTGAAGGGGGAGCCTGGAGAGCACAGCCCGACTGTGTCCAGGGCAGTCAAGATAGGACATTGAATTTGTAATAACTTGGGATTAACCATGTGGAGATTAGGCAGTGTCCCAGCTATTGAGCTTTTAAGGCGTATTAAAATATAAGGATTGTGTCGTGTCTTAGGGAACATAAAGCATTGGGGCAGGTAGTGAACCTGCTGGTGGGATTTATTAATTTAAAAAACTGCTACACTTACTTAACAAATAAAAGTTATTTTTTGGAAGTGATAAATCACTGTTTGACTTTGCCTAAATAGGAAGCTAAAACTAACATTGTTTCTCAGGTTTTACAGCAGCTTCTGGAAGGTTTAAAAGGTCATCTTTTGCAATACACATTGGAAAGATGGACAGTGAACGGAAGCAATCTCATGCTTACATCGTTTTTGTTTTCATTTTAATTTTAAAACCTTTGACGGGAGTATATAAACTACAGCCTTTGGGCAAAATCTGGGCTGATTCTAGTTTTTGTTGATAAAATTTTATTGGCACACAGCTACACTTACTTATTAACATAATGCTGTGGCCCTTTAACAACAGAGTTTAGAAACTGTGACAGAGAGTAGTCTGGCCAACTAAGTAAAATCCACCGGCTATGTGTCCCTTTTAGATAAAGTTGGTTGGACACTGTCCTGGAAAAAAGTTAAGCATTTGCCTGAGCTGCCCCATGGAGCCAACAAGCCCACTACGAAGTAGGCCACTCCCTACATGGCAACTCCCCTGGCCTCAATCCTGCTGACTGAATTACCAGATGGCTGGCCACAAAGAGCATTGCCTTAGAGCAGGAGCAATGCAGC
>NC_034601.1:7581955-7597569 GCF_900095145.1 Mus pahari | reverse complement strand
CAGATGGCTGGCCACAAAGAGCATTGCCTTAGAGCAGGAGCAATGCAGCAAGTGGCACACTCGCCCTTGCAGGGCTGGCTCACTGCTGCCAAGCATAAAGTCATTTGGGTGGGGCAGCAGGTACCAAAAATGAGGAAATGACCTGGAGTGGGAGGGATGTGCTTTACAGGATGGAATCCAGGAAAAATACAAGAAAAAAAAGAGAATAGTATCCACCCAATGGGTCCCAGACAGGCAGTTACGAGAAGGACATAGGCTCGCACAAAGCCACAAAGCAGTGGGCCCTATAGTCCTGGGCCCCATATCCCAGTAGACCTAAGCATCTTCCATGACTAGATTGCCGTCTCAGACATGCTGAACTCAGATCTGAAGTGAGGATCACGGCCAGGCTCTGCTATGTGCAGACACAATCCACTAGCAGGTGTCTTCAATGTAAAATAACACTAACCAAGCCAGAGGCTCATTCTGCACATTCCATTTCCATGGACCAATTCCAGCCACCTGCTCCTTGTTACAGTGTCTCAGTATGAACTCTGGCAAGCCTCACACTCCAGTCTTCCCGCTCAGTCTGCCAAGTGCTGAGATCCCAGGAGAATGCCCAGCTTCTAAGCCTCTTTCTAAAGGAAATACCACTCTGTGGCTCCATGCGTAGAAGGAAATCTAGCAGACTAACTGTATCTAGGGTAAACATTTGAATGAAATAGTTATCTTCTACAAGTATTTGACGTTGAAGAAATCAATGTAGAGAACCAAGCTTGTGTTGTGTTACCTATAGAGTTATTTTTCTTTAGGAGCTTTACAGCCTAGGCATGGCTCTGGTCACAAGAAGATCCTGGAAAAACCTAGACTATCTTGCATTATTGAGTACTGCAAACAATACACACTAAGGACTTAAGTTGTAGGGGTGTGGTGTTTTTCTTCACAAACATATATATTAGGTTAGGGGCTTTAGTATAAGAAACTTGTTTTACTCCCCCCCCCCCAAAAAAAGAAATAACAACTTTTGCTTATTAATCAATAACTCTGCTTCTGCGAGGCTATCTGATGTTCAGTCCATAAGAAGCTGGTCCCCCTGCTACTAAGAAGCCAATGTTTATCTGGAGTGACACCGTCTTTAGTCTTCCCAATTGACTCAGAGCACCAACACCACGCAGACTGGGTAGGATCCAAGACCTGATGCCTGTCACTCACATGGTCCGTTTGTTCCTCCCCCAGTGTCTCTATCTCTCTCTCTCTCTCTCTCTCTCTCTCTCTCTCTCTCTCTCTCTCTCTCTCCTTTTTGAACTTACAAAATTGTAAAATGTATCATATTTTAAAGAGTTTACCTTAATAGCACATACTCCTTTTCAAGTAGCCATTACAAACTCCTGAGTACACACTCCTATTGCAGTGACTCACGAGCACACACCTCACCTCCCGGCCTCTGGTTACGGCAAATCGAACTCCCAGGCATGTTGGACTCAGTCTATTCTGCACCACTCAGTGGCTGCGCATTAACCTCAAGCACACATGGCACTTTGAGGTGTCCTCAATGCTCAACAAGACTTTTCTTCTGAAAACTCGTGGGTGGAGGGATTGATGGTCACTGGGATTGACTCCTAGGAGCAGCAGGGACTGCAGAGAAACCAGTGGTAAGTAGGGAAGCTGTTGAGTCTTCAGGTGCATTCCTGTAGAATACCCAGTGAGGAGGCACAGTGGAGGCTGGCAAATCCTGGGGCCAAAGCCCGAGTCTGAGTGCTCCATCCATCTGTGGATTGTTACCACTAAGTTAACTACATCAAGCAAGGGTGGTACAGCAAACCGGAGTTGGCTCCTGCAATGTGCTGCAGTTAGTTTTGTCTTCAGACGGCTCTGGTTGACCTGAAGCTGACTATGAAGCTAGCCTTGAACTCACAGAAATCCTCCTGCCTCTGCCCTGAGACAACTAGAATTAAAAGCATACACCACCATGCCTGACTTAAAGGATTTTTTTTTGCACAGAGAAAGAAGATTTGTTAAGTTCAGAAACAAAACAAAACAAAATTCTTATATCAACACCTCAAATCTTCCGGATAACTCAGGGAAGACCTCGACTTTTCCCATTTCTCTGCAATGCGCAAACTTCCTGGGCTGATCTGGATGCTACTGCAGACTAACTCACTCAGAGCCAAGCTCAGTGCCCGCAGTGCTGCGGAGGCGGTGGTTTTGGACAGACCTTACTACTTAGCTGTAGCTGGCCTGCAGCTTGCTATGTGGACTGGGCTGCCTTGAACTCACCAATATCTGCCTGAATCACAGAGACCGCACCCTGCGGGGCACCTCCCTAACCATCTGTGAGCCTCCTGAATCACAGAGACCGCACCCTGCGGGGCACCTCCCTAACCATCTGTGAGCCTCCAGGGCAAGCACTGGGTTGCAGACCATCTGACATCAGAATGGCTGGCTGGCCCATGGGGAGAGAAGCAAAGAGGAAGACAAGAGGAAAAAGGGAGGGAGCCAGGGAGATGTCCCATCCATTCAAATCCACAAGAGTGATGTCAATGCCCGCTCTTGTACTCCTTGCGTAGCTTGGTAGCATGTGCTGGGAAACACCAAGGGCCTGCTCTTAAGGCTGCAGGACAGGCACGCGGAGGGAGGAAGAAGCTGCTCTCCTGGTCAAGAGCTAAAAACTCTCAAGTGCACAGATCCGGGCAGGGTCCAGTCAGAGCCTTAACAAGTCATAGGCCTCCAGGAGGCTCCATTTCCTCTCCTGGAAACAAATGTAGAGCACAGCAGGAGGCTGCAGTGTGGATCCCAGTCTCAGAGGGTTGAAGCACAGGTGAGGAGTGAGCCAAAAGGACAGTGATAGTACAACAGGCGAGGAGGGTCCCACTGGATCTCACCCAGACTTCATCACCCAGACCTTGCCACCCCGAGCAAACCACTGCTCACCACTCAGAGAAACACACGAGCCTCACTCCGGTGTTGTGCTTTCAGAGTGAGAAGGACAACATCTACAGCTGTGTTCTAGTTTGTTTTCTATCACTGCCATAAACACTATGACCAAAAGCAGCTTACACTCCAGGTCACAGTCCATCACTGAGGTAAGTCAAAGCAGGAACTCAAGCAGAAACCACGGAGGGCCACTGATACTGGCTTACCCCGACTCAGGTTTTGCTAGCTTCCTTACACAGCCCAGGACCACCTGCCTAAGGAAGGCACCAGTGACTGGGCTGTGGGGCTCTTCCACATCAATCATCAATCAAAACAGCCTCTCAAAGACAGGGCCACAAGCCAAACCGATGTAAGCAATCCCTCAATAGAGACAGCTGAAACTAGAGGACAGTCAGTGGCCTGAAAAGGCCAGCCAAGGATCTATAAGAAGACAGCACTCTACCAATTAGATCCATGCAGCCCACTCCTCTCCCAAAGCATGGGGAGCTGGGAGGAGACACCCAACTCAGGGTCAGTTTAGCACACATAGTCCAGTCATTACAATGTCACATGGTCTTTCTACAAACTGTAGAAGAAAGCATAGACAAAACAAGAGCAGCCTTCAGGCAAAAGGCACTAGAGCCCAGATGACCGTCCTGTTAGGAGGTAAGGTCATAGAGGGCCACCCTCAAGATGTGATTGAGACCTTGTTATTTCCTCATACTTCGTCCTGCTGTGAGGTATGTGGGATCTTCCACCACAGGCTCCACACTCTGACAATCTACCTCACCTGACGTACAACACAAAAATGCCAACTAACCATCAACTAAAACCTCTGAACTCAGAAGTAAAGGGCTCTTTATTGCTGCAAGCTGTCTTAGGTGCTGTGTCACTGGAGGAAGCTGGCTAATCCAGCCACCCTGACACTGGTGTCTGTGTCATCTGGGAAGGTTTCAGAGGAGCAGGGTGTTTGCAGCACACCAAGAGTGTAATGTGGGGTAAGCAAGCCCAGGAAGACTTCCAAGTGAGGAACTGATCAACTCATACCAAAACTCAACCTGCAAGAACAGTCCAGGTTTTAAACCTTCCTTCATGTGTGTACAGGTACATATGTGTGCAGTGTGCAAGTATGTGCACATGTGTATGCATGCATGTGGAGGTCAAAGGACAATTTCAAGGGCCCTTCCTTAGGTGCTGTCCACTGTGTTTCTTTAAATGGAGCCTCTCATTGGCCTGGAACTGGCCAGCTTCAGGAGCCTGCCTGTCTCAGTGCTGACATTACACATCACCATGCCTAGCTTTCTCTACGTGGATTTAGGAACTGAGTCCGGTACTTATGCTTATAGAATCGGCATTTCACTGACTGAGACAGCTCACCATCATGGATTTATTATCTAAAAGCAATAGCTTAATAGTAACAATATCTCTAACGTGGGTTGACATACCATGTACCACACACACAAACCCAGCCTTGGGTTTACTGAAAATTTGTACATATTAAGAGAACAAGGAAGAGGAGGAAGAAGTTGAGGGTGGGAAACAGGGGAAAGAAGAACTAGAAATAGTAGAAAACCTGAACTGCTTGTGCCTGAAACTTTGAGAAAAATATTTGCCAACTTCTGGCCTTTGGCTTTGAGCACAAGGCGCACATAGCGACACGGTCATCTGGAGACACAGTAGGGGCTGTGCACCCTTTAGAAGGAGACTACATAGGTCAGAACTGTGCTCTACCCCCAGCTCAGCAACATCATAAAGAAGTGCAGAATTCATCTACCTGTCTAGCATCTAAAAGGCACACAGAATAGAGTCCAAATAATACAAACAGTGGCTTCAGATGCAGCTCAGCTGGCAGGTGCTTGCCTAGAATACGTGAATTCCTAACTTTGATCCTCAGCACTGCCTAAAACAGGCGCAGTGGTGCATGCTTATGACCTCAGTATTTAGGAGATGCAGACAAGAATTCCAGGTCATTCTCTACTAAAAAGGAAGTTTAAGGTCAACTTGGAATACACAAGATACGGGTGGAAGGAAGGAGGGCAGGGAAGAATGAATGAGCCAACAAACAATGAAAGAAGGAAGGAAGGTTTGAGCACCTTTTGAAGGGCAAACAAAGCCTTTTCCCAAACATCCATCACCAGCCCTGAGAAGCTGGCACCATTGTCTCACCTCCTAATCTGTGTGTGAGAGTTTAGCTAAGCTCCAATTCCTCCTCGGCTGAATGAAGCTCCTCATCACACCTAGCAGTGCAGAGCAAACACAGAGATTACACCAGAGCACACTTGGAGCTGTGCCTGGCTGCTGGCACACTTAAATGTGGCCACACTCCACCATTTCTCATCACCCTCTCTACCTAAAGTTTTCTTAAGCAGACTAGGTCAAAAATGGGAAGGTGGGAGAGCTGACTGCACAGCTGGTGCATGCACATGCGAGTGCAGGGCCAGTGGTGGCAGCTGCAGTAACCAGCTCGCCTCTCTCAGGGGCTTTGAGGAGAAGCACAGCATGGGGTGTGAAGACATGGATATAATAAATTGAGTGAGGCTCCTTCTACGCATCCTCCACGATACCAAGAGAAGTCCAGGCATGGTGGTACGGATTTGTCATCCAAGCTACTCAGGAAGATGAGGAATGATTTCAAGTTCAAAAACAGCCTGCGCTACAGAGCAAGTCTGAGAACAACCTAGACAACTCTGTGAAACTTGTCTCATAATAAGTGAAGATGGCTGGGGATGTGGCCAGTGGTGAGCGCTTGCCAACAGCTGGGGATGTGGCCAGTGGTGAGNGCTTGCCNACAGCTGGGGATGTGGCCAGTGGTGAGNGCTTGCCNACAGCTGGGGATGTGGCCAGTGGTGAGTGCTTGCCTACAGCTGGGGAGTGCCATGTGGTCCTGATGTCTACCTCTAGCACTGAAAATCAAAAATGAGAATCTAAGACAGGCAGAGTAGGCATGTCTATAATCCAAATAACCAGGAGGCTGAGACAAGAGGGTCATAAGTTCAAGGACAGCCATATATATAGAACCTTAGAGAAAGTACCGAGCTCAAACCCCCCAAATCAGGTGGTCTCCATGAGCTGTGAACTGGTGCCCTGGCTGTCCTGTGCTATAAGCATGATAAGGTTCTATCACCCAGGTGACTGCCCCAGCCCCAGGGCCCTGCTTCCTGTTCCATTTCTCCCTTCCCTATACTATCTGCTAGCAGCAAACCGCCACTCTCTTTAAGTATCTAAGATTACTACAGTACGCCTTGCAGAAAATGCTGAGTGAACAGAGCTAAGGGGGAGAGAAAGAGAAAACCTTCTCCACCCCACGATTCATGGGTGGGCAAGAGCAGCACACAAGCCCGTCACTGGTGTGCCTCTGCTCCCGTGCCAGGGAAGTGCGGCTGAGCAGCAAGGCAGACTGTGCGGGAGGCACGCTCGCTGTACACCCAAGCACATGTTTATTCATTTTTAGAAAGCCTGCGGTGCCCTCCCCCTTATCCCATGAAATCTGACCATCCTACTCAGCTTCTATTCCTGTTCCTTGCTCATTTGCGTAATTTTAACACTGCAGAATATAGCTAGCCTAAGAATATTTTTTATAATTACACCCATCACAGGAACTGTCAGTATCTAATGAAGGATAATTTCAGCTATTATAAGAAGCTTAAAAGATCATTTTCATGAATAATTCGTAATATGAATCATTAAATTCAAACAATGTCAGAAATTTCAAAAAAAAAAGAGAGAGAAAAAAGAAAGAAGGAAAAGAAAAATATTTTAGGTGCCTAAAAGTCACTCTCCCTTTAAAGGCAGAGTCTGACGAGTTCGGAAGCCCAAGGCTGAGCGGGGAGGAAGCAATGTGGAGGTTGGATTGGAGGTTTCTTCTGGCCCTGCCTACCTCTCCAGCTCAGCTCAGCCCTGCTCCCGCTGCCCACACCCAAGATACAAGCCCTGAGCCCCTGGGCCTCCATTCTAGTGTACCTGCCCTCCCTGCTTCCTCTGCTGGTAAATACCCCAGCACCCAGATCCAGCCCTAGCTGGTTTCAACTGTCTGCTAAAGGTGAGGGAAGTTGAGTAAAGCTTCAGGCCTCATAGACCTTTCTAACAGCAGAACCACAGGTCTCCTGTCTAGTCTGGGCTAAAGCCCAGGAAGCGGACTGCAGGCTGGCTGCAGGGGTGGGGATGTGCTTGAATGCTGCTGGAGGGATAGTCAAGATCTGGATCTAGATGACACTGACTTCCAGGGCTACAGTCTGTCCCTATAGGAGGCACTGAGGTCTTTGTGCTCACCCCCACCCCCACCTGCCAGCCTATACATGCAGAGAATGATTTGTGAGCCGACAGCACACCCACGGTGATTCCAATATTCTGATGGATGAAAGGATGACCCAGAGCAGTTCTGTTAAGTGACAGTGTTACCTGGAAAAGACAAGGCAGGTCTGGGACCTCCAATTCCTCCAAAGGTCAGGTGATAACTATTTTAGAGTGTGTATTTTAGAGGACACACCCCTCCTATCTCTGCTGGAACTATCTGCCTATATAACTGCCTCATGAAATCAGCCATCAGTGACACTAACAAATAGGTGTGGGCATGTCACAATAGAACTAGATTTACAGTTCAAATCCCAGCACCCAGATAGCAGCTCACAGCTTATAAACTCCAGTGCCAAGTAATCTAATACCCTCTGCACCAACATACAGCCAAGCAAATATACATAAGATAATTTTTTTAAAAAACTGGGTTTACAAACAAGACAGCTTGTTCACAAGCCAACTCAGTATGCTCCAATCACATTTGGAGAAAAAAACGTAGAGCAGGTACACGTGTCAGAGAGACTAAAGTCTGTGTACATTCATATGTATCATTCATTTCTGGTTACTTAAGAGAACTAGAAGATGTGGGTGACATATTGCTGTTCAAATCCTGATAAAATATTCAATTATACGAAAAAGAGTATGAGACACAAGCTACCTCAGGACTGCTCCCACTGAAGCTAGTTCTCTTGTGATATAGTCAAACACCCAAAAAAAACAGCCCTCTATAATTCATATTCATGTGGGGAAAGGGGAAAAATAATAACTGAGAATACAAGAAGATAAATTTTATGCTGTCTTCCAGAAAGCAAGCCAACAAAAATAAAATGTAGTTTAAAGTTGTGTGACCCCAGCCTGTGACCCTCTATTATGTGGCAGTTATTGGGGAGGAGGGAGGAAAGAGGAGGGAGGAGGGAGGAGGGAGTGCATGACAGGGTAGGCTGAGTCTGTGCCTGTTCCAAATGACACAACAGCAGGTGTGTGTGTGTGTGTGTGTGTGTGTGTGTGTGTGTGTGTGTTTCAACTCTTGTCTAGAATATACTATATATGTACCTTAGATTCAACCGTGTGTATATGTGCATGTAGCTTGGATTCAACTCTATAATTAAGTATATATGTGTATGTAACTTGGATTCAACTCTCATTAAAAAAAAAATAAAGCTACTAGAAAAACATGTTTTTAAGTAGCAACAGATGTTTTTAAGTAGCCTCCATCTTGGCTGATGACCTCATAATGATGATGTAAGCAGCCACGTGGCTGGCACCCATCTTTACTAATGTTAAAGAGTACACATCATGTGAATTAACCACTATTTTCAGATGACCACTTGGCAAATGCCACATCCAGCAGCTCTCCAAAGAGTCTGAGGGCCATTATTTATTAAGTATATTTAAACTAAACAAAATTTGCCATTTCCTAATTATTTGCTTTAGGCTTAATTTTAAAAAATAACTATGAAATCATAAAGTTTATTACTATAACTAATTATATTAGTACTTAGCATGGTTAATGCCCTTTACCTTGCCAGGCACCAGAATTTTCTCCTAACTGTAGACAAACAAGACACTAGAGAGCTGATTGCCCTGCTTTGCCTAGACGAGGTAGGCTGGCCTCCAAGCTCCTCCTCCACAGGAAGGTCTGTCAGATCTTCTGAGCCCCCCATGCTGCCTTAGCCCTCTGACACCACTGCAATCCAGACTGCCATGGAGGAGCATAGGATGACTGCCCAGGCAGCTGACGAGTCTCTGTCATGTTTAACAGGTGAGGAGCTGCTTGCTCTGCATTCCCTGCTCTATCGGGTCAAGTTCACCTTCTCAGAACCCTGATGGTGGAGACAGTAGTCAGTAATAGCTCTGTCAGTTTCACAGCAGTGGCCAAGGCCGCAGCTGCCTCACGGTAAATGATTGGATAGAAAAGTGCTTTAAGATATGTAAATGCAAGGTATAAAAGTCTAAGAAAGTGTCTTGAGCAATTCATAAATGTATAAAGTAATGATTAAAGATATATGTAAAATGAAATTTTTTTGGATTTCTTTCTCTCTCTATGCTACTGTTTCATTAAGAGCTCAAAAGTTGTTTTAGCATCAGTAGGTGGAGTTCTGATGAGCCATCAGTCTAGCTCTGATGAGCCATCGGTCTAGCCCTGGTAAAGCACTGACTACTACTACGTCCAAAGCTCGGATTTTAACTTCCTTTGGTTGTATTCTAAGTATAGATTTGAAAGTGCTTCTCATCGTGGTAAAACATCTGTCCAGTCTATACACACCCAGCCTTCCGGATAGAGAAAAGAGTGTTCATCCTTTTAACTCAAAAGCATTTTGGGTCCCCAAGCTTCTACTATGACTCAAAGGTGTGTAAGTCCACTGCCTTTTCTACAATGTGGATTTCAGTACAGGTTACAAACAGTCGTGATGCTGATACATCTAAAACTTACCTTTTTTTATAAACTCAGAAATTCCTGTAAGCCTCAGGAAATCAAGTTGACCTCTCATGGGTCAAATGGACTCCAGATAAGTACTGTCAATCAACAGCCTCTTTCCCCACCTGCCTTCTCTGGTTATTCCCGAGGGTGAGATCTCCTCCACTTTCCCTGATCTTAACACTCCCTTCTCCCAACTACCAGGACCATGACCTAGAAGTTTCAAATATACATCTAAGAAAAAAACTTCCCCCCTAAACTCCTTAACTTTACCTTCTGCCCCAATATAATATCTGTTCCAGCAACCTGTTCGCTCCAGATGCTCCAGTTAGCTCCAGATGCTCCTTCAAAATCTGCATCCTGGACAGCTTCAAAGCGCCTAGCCCCAGGTGGTTCAGCCTGGCATCCACTGCTTGCATGTCCCTAGCCCCAGAGGTCCCACACAGCCTGGACATCAAGTGAAATAGCGTGTTCTTCCTGGGCTTGGCCTTCATCTCAGCTTGCTTGGGTGCCCAAAGATGTTGACACTCCCAGACAGCAAGAAGCAGTCTGAACAGCACACTGCCTCCATTCTTGCCACAGCGGCCACCCCTTCCTATTTCCTCACCTTTTATAAGAAGCAGAAGGGCAGAAAGCTAGGAGCTACCCACATTGGAGGTCTAGGTGCTCCCTCAGGTGGCCCGTTGGGTGCTCCCTCGTCACCTTCAGCAACTCAGCGGCCATGTCATCAACAGCCACCAAATGCAACTCATTTCTACTGTCTCTAGGAGTGAGATACCTTGTATACAGTCCATGTCATCATGCCCCCTCTCCCCCTCTCTCCCTTCCTTACTCCCTCCTTCAGAGGTCGCCTTTCACAGCCCCCCCCCCCCAAACTCTTGTCTAAGGTCTCTTGTGTGGCACAGTCTCTGCAGCATTTCTTGGCCTGGATCTGCCAAGGTCCCCTTCCCCCATGAGACTTAACCATGAGTGCCCCTTGGCTGTCACTCTAATCCTTCACTTTACACAGATGGCAGCTAAGAGCAGAGACCAGGCTGCCCAGCAGTACTGGGCCCTCCTTACGCCCCAGCAGTGAGAAGCACTTGCTGCTAACCGTATGATGAGACAGCCCCTGGTATACAATGTGGGCATGAAGAATTCAAGGCAATGTGTGCAGGGTCTGACCACATCTGGAGGAGCTTTAAAGAGACTGGGTCCCTAAAACTACGACATTGTAAAGGAGAGGGTCAGCAAAGGATGGAAATGAGGAAGCTTGGGTTCAGCCCAGGCCTAGCATGCCTGGCAGCAAGTGTCAGCTCCCTCACCCTGTCTCCAGACACAGGAGCAGACAAAAGCACTCACTTCCCATTTGGTAAGACAACATAACCTAAAGCATACACACAAGGCAAAGCATACACACGTGAGCACAGGCTGGCTCACTATCTACGCTCACTCCAACCTTCAGCTGCTTCTGCCTCACCATCCAGGACACAGGGACCAGAACAGCCCAGCAGGCAGAAGACGGCAAAGGTCCTGGAACATGGCTTGCTTCACAGTAGCTCTTCAAAATGCTATACAGCCAGT
The DNA here is from genome assembly GCF_900095145.1 of Mus pahari. Classification (NCBI taxonomy): domain Eukaryota; kingdom Metazoa; phylum Chordata; class Mammalia; order Rodentia; family Muridae; genus Mus; species Mus pahari. The sequence goes on along the minus strand of NC_034601.1, from coordinate 7,586,402 downwards.
GCATGCTCACTGATCACTCCCCAAATGGCAGAAAGCACCCACAGACACCAGACCGAGTCAGGGGCTGCACTGGGTAATAAAGTACTGGCAGGACAGTGGGTTTAATCCCTGATAACACAGAGCAAGCAGACAAAACACAGCAGCCCTGCTCTGAATCAGCTTGCATCTTGGCAAGAGTTTCTCAAATATGTCAAGAAGGAAAACAAATGAGGCTTTGGCAAGTCAGTGGGCAGGCCTAGGAGAGATGGCTCAGTGGTTATGACCACCCATGCTAATGAAGAGGCCTCAAGTTCAGTCCCAGCACCCACACAGTGGTGGTTCTCCACTGCCTATAATGAAGTCCCATGGTGGTAAACGCCCTCTTCTGACCACCATGGATTCATGCACACATGTGATACACGTACATATACACAGGCACACACACATTAAAAAAAATTTAAAAAAAAAAAACTTCTTAAAATATGTTCCAACTGGGCAGCATGACCACACTTCTGAGAGTGAAAAACTGGGGAAATGACAACGGATGAAGCAGGGAGAGGGCCTGTGGGGCTGGGTCCTCTGTCTAGAGTACAGGGGTTCCAGACAGTAGGAAAGTTTTAGGAGAAAGAGGATGAGATGTGGCCTAAGAGAGTGTGCTCCTTCTCAAGTACAGGGCCCAAGAATGGGAGCAGAAGCTGAGGAAGTCACCCAGCCTGCGGATCCCTGTGTCACTTCAGAAATGGTTTCCATTCATTCCAAGGAAAGCACTTAGACAAATTTCTCTATGCTGAGGTGCAGGCTCTACACACGCAAGCAAAGTAAAACGACCAGCTGCCTTAGAAAAGGTATAATTAGAAACTAAAGCAGAGCAGAGTTTCCAAACCAAAGAAGCCTTTAGCAAAGCGAGCCACCTGTCAACCTCCAACAGGGAGAGGCTCTGCCACCAGATGACAGGCTGACCAACAGCGGCAGACCCCAGTCACACTGGCAAATATGGAAGGGGATGAACAGGCTGAGCAAGGCTGTCAGTTTCTTACAAACAACAAAAACAAGAAAAGCCAAAGGATCCTGGCTATTTCCAGGCAACTGTTTCCACTATGATTTGGGAAAGAAAAATGTTTAGCTGGGATTAAAATCAGGTCAGCAAATAAACCACCACACTCCCCGTGATTACCAGGGCACCAGGGCACATGCCTTGCTTCTGGAACTGGGAGCTGGCTTCCTGAGCAACTATGACCCTGAGCCTCTGCTGAAACTTCTGATGGCATAGAGTGGCTTGGAGCCAGGCCCGCCCTCACAGGTAACATCCATCAGACCCCCCCAAACCCACCAGAAGCAGGGACTGATGCCACCAGGAATCTCCCCTCCTTCCACACATGCACACTGAGCTAGCACATTTCCAAGCCAAATAGCTTCAAGAAGATACTGTGCAGAAAGGGTCTGAACACTCCTTAAAGGAAGTTTGTTATCCCCAAGCTCAAAAGCACCCTCTATGGTGGCAGAGCAACAGCTATCTTTAGGGGACATGAGGCAATCGTAAAGAGTAAGAGACATGCATCAAGAATAAGAAGAGATGCAGCTTAAGGGCCTGTAGCCAGAAACCACCCACACCAGCCCAAGCTACTTTCAGACATCGTGTGCAAGAGAAAACTGTGGAAGTTACTACTGTTTGGGTTTTCTCCCTAATATAGCCAAGCCTCATCCAACCCAACAACGCTGTAAAACTGAGGTCAAGATACTACCTCCACACCGCCCTTCCAGCAAACATCTAACCCCCTGACACAAACACTGAGCTGCCTTGGTTTCTCTGCATATGCCCACTGCAGTCAGCTGAGGGCCTGTTGCCATCCACCCCTTCCTTCTCTATCTGCTCCTTTGTTTCTGAGCCCTGGCATGGCTCAGCCCTGTGCTCATACCAATTATGCTGCTATGGGGCTGCTCCCACTTCATGTCACCCCAGCTTGACAAAGCACTGACCACCCCTCTCCTACCTCACCAAGGGTTGAGTAGTTAGCCGGGCACATCTGCAGGAACAACCAATAAGGTACTCTCAGTTAGACTTGGAATTTAGTTAGTTTTTCAACTTGACACAAATGAGAGTCACCACCGAAGAGGGATCGTCAATAGAAGAGCTGCCTCCACTGGACTGCCCGTAGGTCTGTGGGCATGTTCTGCTTTTTTGGAGGTGGCAGGGGCAGAAGGGAGCGTTTGAGACAGGGTTTCTCTGTGTAGTCCTGGCTGTCCTGAAATTCATCTGTAGACCAAGCATGTCTTAAACACAGGGATCCTCCTGCCTCTGTCTCCCAAGTGCTGGGATCAAAGAACCACCACTGCCACCTGGCTTTTTCTCAATGGCTGATAGATGTGGGAGGCCCAGCCCCCTGCAGCAGCTAGTCCTAGCTGTCTAAGAAAGTGGTCTGAGTGAGTTGTGGACAGGGACAGGAAGTAGCACTGTTTATGGTCTCACACAACTCCTGCTCGAGGTTTCTGCCTCGACTTCCTGCTCTGGCTTCACCTAGGTGGACTAGGATAAGACAAGAAAGTAAAGGCCAAATCAACCATTTCTTCTTCCCCAAGGTGCTATTGGCCAGTGTTTTACTGTAGCCACATAAATCTAATTGTAACAAATCCTTTTTTTTTTTTAAATAAAATCTGAAATATGTATGGAAAATACAAATGTGTTCATGCCCAGAGGTGAATACAGACTATATTAACTATACTACTTACTCCCTAGGCCTTTCCAATAAATTCGATTTTTAAAAAAAAAATCAATCTTTTTATGTCTGAGAACAGAACTTAGTAAAGTGCACTCATGCAAATAGCTGAGCACAGTAACACAGCTGCAATTCCAGCACTGGAGGTGGGGTGGGGTGGGGGGGCTGAGGCATGAAGATCCCGAAGGCCTGCTAGGCAGCCGGTCTAACCAAACCAGTTCCATGTTCAGTGAGAGAGCATTCAGTGAGGTGAATGCCAGGTAATATGGCTCAGCAGGTAAGGACACTTGCCAAGCAGGCCTGGTGAACTGAGTTCAGTCCCTGGCACTCACAGAAAGATGGAAAGAGAGACCTTACTCCACAAGCTGTGCTCCACCCTCCATGTGTGTCAGGGCACATACACCCCACACCTACACACAAAGTCATAATATAAGTTTTAAAAATAATGCAGGATGCACATACACGAACCTGCACACGTTTCCACCTTTTGGGTGGATACAGTCCCTGCCACTTGGAAGCTAAAGCAAAAGAATCAGAGTAAGAGTCCAGATTCGAGTTCTGAGAGAGTGCAGTGAGCTAGGTAGTATGGTGTTCTTCCAACCCCCCCCCCCCACAGCCTTGGCCTGTGCCAAGGGGGCGAGGAGGGTCGGAGAAGCCTCCGTCCCTATCCTGCGGACAAACAGACCAAACGCTAGGAACTTCGAGGCAGCCACTGGCCAGGCCACACGATGATTCTGCAGCGACTCTTTCCCTGCCAACAATGCGCCTGGATGGTGGTGCCTCCACGACTCCACAGGCCCCCTGCTCTCCAGGGTTGGGCCACGGAGAAGCCCCAGCCAGGCCTTCAAGGTTGTCCTGAAGGTGGCAGCACGGAAAGAATGGTGGCCGCCTGAAGGCCAAGGCTGGGCCTTCAGGGCTTATGCGGCCTGAGGCAGCGGGTCTGAGCAAGAACACTCCACCATCTCTGGGAGGAGGGCCTGTCCATGGATGAGCACTCGGACCAGGATGAACAGAGGCCTTCAATGGACCTGGACAAAGGTGGGGGGCGGGGGCAAATCTCAGCAAGAGGAAGGATCGTGACAACCGCGTGCGGCCAATCGGAAACTCTGGCGACGACTTAACATGCAGCTGTTGAAGGCCTGTGTATATAATATGAAAAAGCTGCTCTCGACCTTTCACCCATCCTTTTTAGACTTTTGGCTAAATCTGGACATCTAACCGTAGAGATTGCCGATACAGGGTAAAGTAGAGGTAGGAAATCACATGTATACCCAGTCGCCATAAAAAGATCGTAGACAAGTCTTCTACAAGTGACTTTGAAATGGAATTGTTTAGGCCACCTCTAGAAAGACTCAGGAGCGATAATCGTCCCTGTTTGTTCAGTACCTTAGAGGACCCAGCAGGAGGAGGCAGAGGTTCTGAGCCAGATTGGTCCTGTGAAGGTGTGTGTGTGTGTGTGTGTGTGTGTGTGTGTGTGTGTCTTTTTTATCCTATTGTATTGCGTATGCATTTTATTCCTCATTTCTTACCCCACACACACCGTGTGTGTGTGTGTGTGTGTGTGTGTGTGTGTGTGTGTGTGTGTGTATTTGAAAATGCCAGGTTTTGGGGGGAATGTCTTTCTAGTTGCTCTGAAGTGCCTGACACATTTTATAAGTAGTATTCTGTAAATACCTTTTTGTTAGGATTCATTTGAAATATTGTTTGAATAATATAAAATACCTAGGTGTGACTCTAACTAAGGAAGTGAAAGA
>NC_034601.1:7544988-7580248 GCF_900095145.1 Mus pahari | reverse complement strand
TGTATAGCTCTGGCTGTCCTGGAACTCACTCTGTAGACCAGGCTGGCCTCCAACTCAGAAATCCGCCTGCCTCTGCCTCCGAGTGCTGGGATTAAAGGCGTGTGCCACCACGCCCAGCTTTTTTTTTACGTTTTGTGTTAAAGTTTTAATTACTCTAGTTACATGTGTGCCGTTTACTGACTGCTGTGTACATAGTGGACAACAGTCCTTATTTAAAACATCTGGTCTATCTAGATGTTTGTAAGTGCCCAACATATGTTAAACGTAGAGGTAGTGGAGTATCACTTTGTAAATATCTTTTTGCAAACACTCATGAGTCTTTGGGGAGTGGGGTGATGAGCCCCTCTGAGCAGTACTGTCTTTACTTGCTCAGGGGTTTGGAGGAAGTGCTGGGAGGCAGTGGCAACGGCCATATAGTAGTGTGTGTATATGGGATCTTTTCAGATGCCAATTCTATATACTTGCATTTTGTTTTGCTGTGTGGACAAATATGTCTAAATTTTCAGCATCTAGACTCTAGATGTTAAAGAGGTTGCCAATGTATGACAAAGTAGTAAATTTAGCACATAGTGTACACTGTTAACATTCATAGAAAATTTTTTCTGTAAATGGCTCAGGGATAGGAACTTGTTTAGCTGTTTCTAAGCATTACACACGCCTATATTTGTCTACTGGTTTGAAGGGAGAAGAACGTGGGCCGAAGCCCAAATATTTAGAAAATACCTCAGATAATAACCATTGCTTTGCATACAGTTTTATTTACCAGTGCCATGTCAATAGCAGAAAAGTTCTTACATGAAACATCTAGTCTTTTAGATATCTGAAAGTGCTATACTTTTAAAGGTACAGGTAGTAGAATAATATTTTGTGTATATAGTGTTTTTAAACTGGAGAAATGCTATGTGTAGAAGTAGAATTGTTAGCCCACCTCTGAGAGCAGTGGACTGGCTGTGCTTGTTCAGTGGATCAAGGAAGGGGGAGGGAAGGAACTGCAAAAAGATTCCATTCTTGTGCTAGACATGTCTAGCTTACCCATTCCCCTGTGTGTTGTATGCATCTCATGTAACTTTGCTATGCTGTGTATACTGTACATACTGGACAAATGAGTCCTATGATATCTAGTCTCTAGGTATGAGAGAGAGAGAGAGAGAGAGAGAGAGAGAGAGAGAGAGAGAGAGAGAGAATGAGAATTCACAGCAGCTCCCTCAGCCCCTCAGGCAGGTGGTAGAGCCACTTCCCGGGGTTTTGTTCCCAGGACAGGAAGGTTTCCCTCAGCCAGATTCTATTTCATCTGGAAAATGGCTGCAATGCTCTCAGCGGGGTTCACTAGACAATTATCACCATAATCGCTCATCTTTCAGAAACCGATTGACAGATGTCTGCGAATTCACCTGACCCTCCTCAACTTGGAGTTTCAAAACATTCCCAACCAACCTAAAGTGAAAACTGCCTGCTATCTGAGGGGCCACCACTTGTTATAGCTTTCCTTGCTTGTTCCGAGTACACAGAACACAGAGTCCAGAAAGTCACCCATTACCTTCAGCCCCCAAATGAACACCCGAAGCTCTGAAACTACTTCCAGCAAGAACATGGAGCCATTAAAGGCAGACAGTGCTGAGCCTGAGCACACATGCCCCGCCTTACCGTCTCCAAGAATCATTTGTCCAGGCTCCCTCCTCAGGCCGTGGGCATCTCTTTACCAGGGAAAGAGAAGGGTTCTCAGGTAAGGGAGGGAAAAAAGGCATGCCTACTCTGCACTCTCCACCACCCACAGCAAGCATGTCTAGCCACAGCACCCCTGCTAAGAAGTGGGTGAGCTAAAGGGTCAAAAGTCAGCTCTAAGAGGTCACCTAGACTGTTCCTTGTCTGTAGAGACAGCACATGACTAGTTCTGGCTATCCAGAAAGATGTCCTCTCCCAAACATGTATTATTTTTCTCAGAATAAAATGAAATGGTAATATGGACCAGTGAAATAGCTGCCTGAAGACAGAGCCTGTGCACCCAGACCAGCACTTCAGTGAACTCAGCACAGGACACCCAGGCTGGGGACCCATGCATCTCACGTCAAAAAGCCACCTGGAAGATGAAACCTGGAGGAAAGGAAGGCATGTTAGCCCGAGTAGGTGTGAGCAGGAATTTTGTTTGTTTGTTTTGTTTTTCAAGACAGGATTTCTCTGTATAGTCCTGGCTGGCCTAGAACTCAAGCTGGCCTCAAACTCAGAGATCCACCTGCCTCTGCCTCCTGAGTGCTGGGATTAAAGCATGTGCCACCACTACCTGGCTTCAAGCAGGAATCTTGACTTCTACTTTCTGGATAGGGGACAATAATGATTAGTTTCATGTCCCACCTAGTGTCTGACCATATGACTAAACTTGGTAGGTATGCAGATATTTGATCAAATGCTAACCCAAGCACCAACCGTGAATCTGTCCATCTGTATCATATGGCTAGGTTTCATCCAGGTCATAGCCTTAAGATGGAAGAGAAGAGAAGATCTATGGAAAAGGTGTATCCACGAAATTCAGAGTCAAGATGTGACATCAACTCTTCCCAGATCTCTAGCCTGCAGGATGCCTTGTAGATGGGTGACTACAGTCACACAAGCTAGTTTCCCAACATAACCTCCTGCACATGCACATAGCCAGTCTGTATCCTTGCAGAACCCTGACTGTGTGTGTAGCCTGGCACACATCCACCTGTGGGGTTTTGGTTTCTATGTGTGCATAGAATGATAGGAGCACCAACTTTCTACAGTGTCAGAGGAGTGGCCAGGCCACAAGGCAGACCCTGGCTGAGGATTTATCTATCGATAATGTGGCCTAAGGCCTCCTCTCAGGCCAAAACCATTTCACCGCCCTAGAGATTGCCAGGTTTGCTGGTCTAGCTGCCTCTGGACCTGGAGGGATTCCCGATCTGCCTTACACTTCTCCAGGGCTGGGATTTCAAGTATGCGCCACCACAGCCAGCTTGGTAAGTTAGGTTCTGGGGACCCAGCTCAGAGTTTACAGGGCACTTTCCTCACTGAGCATTTCTCCCCACTCTCACAAGCATGGAGAGTTCAACTTCTGCTCTCTAGTTATACATGCAACTATCTGGTCCTGCTCCCTGGAGAATAGGAAAGAATCCAAGTTCATGATCAGAGGTGGTCTAATGTCCAGAGAAATCACAATGGGTGATTAGCGGGTACAGTGGCCCTCCTGTCAAAGCTGTAACCCTGCAGGAAAATCACAAAGGGGACCTCCAGAGTAAGAGCCAACACAAAGGGAGACACAAGCTGGCACGGGCGCCCAGCCTGGCTAGGAAATGCAGGTCAGTGGAGAACAGCCCACCCCCACTCACCACCTCAAGAGGAACCAAAAGCCTTTCAAACAGGAGAGGACTTGTACCTGTAAATTTAAAGGTTACTGACACTGTATTTTACAGTTCATTTTGTGTTATGTATATTTTAATCCTGAAGGCATTTTCCACAGCAAGATTATAAAGATAAAGACGAAGGTTGTAGTCAGCCCTCGGGACTGCTGTCAAGTGCAAGGGCACTTAGGGCTAAAAAGATTTTCAGTCTCTTCCCTCTGATGAGCTCACATTTGCATTAGTTAGTTTTGCCACTTTGCTTGCAACTAAACTTGCTTATGCTATTAAAATATATTCTCAGTTTCCTCCTAGAACTCAGGGAACAGACACTAGTATGTCCCTCACTTACACCAGAAGTCAAGGGACATCATGAATTAGATGGGTAAAGTACCCCCTCCCCCAGGCTCTCACTGAGGGGACTCTAACTCCTGCGGGCACCAGGGTCCAGACTGTACAGGTCTGGATCTCCATCCAGTGAAGAAGTGGAGACTCCAGGGCTTGGGAGACAGTCCTAATGAGTTCGAAGGAAGATCTGAGCTTGGGAAGAAAGCTGCCGTGCGACTTTGGGAAGCACTGCCCTTTACAGCTTTTGTTTCGGGGGGTTGTTTGTTTTTTTTGTTTGTTTGTTTCTAAACAAACAGATTTACACACAGTTATACAGTGCCATGTGACTATTCATTCTGTACCTACACAGTGTACTTTGTAATGGCCAAATCTGGAAGAAGGGCTAGGGGCAGGGAACAGGGTCTTACTATACAGCTCAGGATAGCTTTGAACTAACCTTTTGTCCCAGCTTTGAGTTTTAGGGTTACAGCCTAGGCTACGGTCCAAGCCCGTTTCAGGTGCTGGCAAGTGGCTGATTTCTTTTGACAACTGCGATGAAAAGGAGAGACTCATGGGACTCCATAAGCTACAACAGGGCAAATGGTATTGCCCAGTAATGAGGTCATCCCTGTAAACCCTGCAGTGTGAGAGGACACCCAGGTACACAGTGTGTCTTAACACACAGTAGAACATGAAAAGGTGCTGCTGCTACTTGGCAATGGATTATGCTGGTCGCTGTACTGAAGTTCAGCAAAGGTGATCACACTGCATACTCAAAAGGCTCACAAGCAGCCTTGCTTCAGAGCACTCAGGCTGTATCTTGAGAAAAGGAACTTCAGCTGTTTAATCTGAACACAATGGACTCTGTTTGTGCATTTGAAGAGAAGTGCTCACAAAAACCCTGATTCAGAAGTGCATCTCATAGTGCTGTTTTTTACAGTGAAAGCAGGCCAAGGGGTTGGGGAAATGGTGCAGTTGGTAAAGGGTGTGCCATGCACACCTAAGGACCTGAGTTCAGTCCCCAGCATCTGTGTGAAAAAGCTGGTGCCATGACATGCTTGCAATCCCAGTGCTCAAGAGGAAGAGACAAATGGATCCCTGGAGCCCACACACCATCCAGGCTGGCCAATTAGTGTGTCCCAGTTCAGGGAGATTCCATGCCTCTAATAATAAAGTGGACAGCTCCTGAGGAACACCACAGAGTTGGCCTCTGACCCCCATATGCGTATTCTGTAGGCCCATAAACAGAGGTGGGTACAAGCTGGGAAGAAAGGAGTTATCAGGAAGTGACATGGGTAAGCGAGGGGAGTGAAGGGGTTAAGAGAAGAGAGTGAGGGGGTTAAGAGAGGGGGTAAGGATGAATATGATCTCAACACATTGCACTGAAGGGTCCTAGGGGCTTTCATCAGCCTTACACCCACCCACCTTGGGTCAAGGCTAGGCCAAGTTCCATTCTCCAGCCACAGGAACATTCTTGAGTAAAAAATTCTCAGAATGTACTGATGGTCACCTGACCCGCTGGAAAGTCCCAGGTAGAGTTTAAATGCATGTCATGCTTACTAACATAAATTTAAATTTCAATACATTTAAAGTTCAATATGCTTATCCAATAATTTTGAACTGTTACCTTGCTGATCTGGCCCCTAAAAAGTATAAATACTGCTTGTAATAGCCATTCTGGAGTTGCCTTCTGGTCACTTGCCTCAAGGGACTGATTGAGGGTATACACACACACACACACACACACACACACACACACACACACACACACACGTGTCTGAAAATAAATCTCTTGCTTTTGCATCAGTCTGTGTCTCAGTGTCTCCCTCCGGGAGTCTCGAAGTAAGTACCACTGACAGAGGGTCGGGGTCTGACATTTGGTTACTCGTCCAGGATTTGGAGGAGACCCCCAACTGACCACTAAGTGGCTGATCAGAGGGAAAAAGAGAGCTCGGCAACAGCAACAGGCACCTAAACAAGTGTCCCTCTGTCTTCTGCTTTCACTTTTGGCTCTTGAGCACGGTTGGCTGGAAAGCCTCTGGTCTGCTGTGGTCAATTGTGGCAGACAGCTGTGCGTTAAAGCTGTGATGGTGGGGAGTCTGGTGGATGCTTCAGGCCCCACCCCCACCCCCGGAAGGAGTCAGGAGGATTCTGCTCCTTTTTGGAAATGGCAAAACACAGAATCAGCAGGAGCCAACAGAGTTTGACTATAACCTGGTTTCTGTGCCTGTGGCAGGGGTAAACAGTCCTGTGTGTGTTGATTGTCTTTCTCTGTGCTCTTGGACTTGGACTGACATTATTTTTGTTATTTTGGACACAGAATACACTGAATCTACCCCATTAAAACATCCTAGTTACCCACTGGAGGGAAGTTAGGGAAAGAGGAGAAAACTTGTCAGTAGTAGTAAGGAAGGGCAAGTTAGTAACTCTCTGCTTCTCCGTGTGCCCCACCTTTGGAGTAGGGTGGACAACTGTAGGGACCTTCAACTTGCAAGTGGGACTCACCTCACAGGTTCTGACCATCAGGAAAAAGGAAACATAGGAGGAGGGATCCGGACATGAGAAGAAGTCGATCCTCTAAGACCCTTCAACAGTGGACCTGTTGCTCCAAGACCCTCCTCCTCATATCCCCCATGACCCCACTAGCACCAACACTGGCTCCAGGATCCTCAGCCCTTACAGGACCAGGGTAGTTGTACCCCTCTTTACCAAAGGGAGGAGTGGGAGGAGACCCCCAACTCCCTGGTCCCATCATGGGGACCCGAAGTCTGAGAGCCACCTCCCCTGATACCATAATAGCTCTTCTGCTGAGGGCATATGAGCCTCTAGATAAGGGCAATCAGGCTTTGCAATACTGGCTCTTTTCTTCAGCCCACTTGTACAGCTGGAAAGCCCAATACCCCTGCTTTCAGATAACCCCAAGGGGCTGATTAACCTCTTTGAGACTGTTTTATTTAATCATCAGCCCACCTGGGACAGTATCCAACAACTCATGAGGCTGCTCTTTATAACTGAAGAGTAAGAGGGGATAATGCAGGACGCCAGAAAGAATGAACCGCAGACATTGGGGGCACCATCAACTGACCAGGCTGTCATCAACAATGGGTTTCCCCTGACCCAACCTGACTGGGATTTTAATTCAGCCAAAGGTAAGGAGCACCTTAAGGTCTACCACCAGGCTCTGTTGACAGGTCTCAAGGCAGCCACTCAGCAGACCACAAATTTGACCTAGGTACGTGAGGTTATGCAAGGACCAGACAAGTCACCCAAGGCTTTCTAGAGTGGCTCACAGAGACATTCCATCAGTATACACCCTATGACCCCAGCAGCGAGGAGCACAAAGCTACTGTGACTATGGCTTTTATAGACCAGGCTAGTAGAGATATCAGGAAAAAGCTCCAGAGAATAGAGGGACTACAGGGTAAGGTGTTGATGGATTTAGTGCAGACTGCTGAGAAAGTCTACCATGACAGGGAGAAGGAGAAGGAGGAGAAGGAGCAAAGAAAGGGAAAGGAAGAAGATAAAAGGGAGATAAAAAAAAAAAAAGGTGACAGGTAAGGAATCTTAGCTACAGTGTTAGGGGAAGCAGAGGAAAAAGACTCCAACCAAAGAGAGACAGAACCCCCTTGAAAAGGACCAGCACACATAATGCAAGGAGGCCACTGAGCCTGAGAGAGCCCCAACAAATGGAAGCTCCAGGACTTGGGGAAAGCGCCCCAAAAGATCAAAGGTGTTAGCCCTGGGTGAAAACAGTGATTAGGGGAGATGGGGCTTGGACCCCTTCCCCAAGCCCAGGGTAACCTTGAAAGTGGAGGGGAAATCCACCCAATTCTTGGTGGATACTGGGCCCCAACACTCAGTCCTCCTCCAAGCTGATGGGCCAGTCTCCAGCAAAAAAAAAAATCTTGGGTCCAAGGAGCCACTGGCACCAAAATATATTCATGGACTACCCAAAGAACAGTGGACCTAGGGATGGCTGGCTATCCATTCATTTACAGTCATCCCAGACTGTCCCTACCCTCTGTTGGGGCAAGACTTACTCTCCAAGACAGGGGCCCAGATACACTTCCTGCCCGACGAGCTGCAACTAACTGGCCCAAAAGGAGAGCCCATGGGTGAAGGAAAGACTTCTCCTACTGACCCCTGCCAGAAGCCAAGGCTACCTGGTTTACAGATGAGAGTTCTCTCCATGGTGGATGGCACAAGTGTCACCTGGGCAGAACCTCTGACCCCTGGCACGTCAATGCAGAAAGCAAAGCTAACGGCCCTCACCAAAGCCTTGGAACTTGGGGCCGGCAAGAAAATTAGCATCTACATGCATAGCAGGTGTGCCTGTGCCACAGCCCACATCCACGGGGCTATATACCAAGAGAGAAGACTGCTCACATCAGAGTTAAAAGAAATTTAAAATGAAAGAGAGAGAGAAAGAGAGGGGGGAGGGAGGGAGGGGAGGGGAGGGGAGGGGAGGAAGGAAGGAAGGAAGGACGGACAAACAGGAAATCTTGGATCTCTTGGATACCCTGATGAAGCTGGCAATATGAGACCCTGACAGGACCTGAAGGATATGAGTTAGTTACACAAGAGCAATCCTGAGTATAGCTCCAGGATTGGGCTTATATAAGAAAAAGGGGAGGAATGAAGGGCCCTAAGGGCTTTCATCAGCCTTACACCCACCCACCTTGGGTCAAGGCTAGGCCAAGTTCCATTCTCCAGCCACAGGAACGTTCTTGAGTAAAAAATTCTCAGAATGTACTGATGGTCACCTGATCCGCTGCAAAGTCCCAGGTAGAGTTCAAAAGCATGTCATGCTTGCTAGTCAATGTTCAATATGCTTAGCCAATAATTTTGAATTGTAACCTTGCTGATGTAACCTGTGCTCCTAAAAAGTATAAAAACTGCTTGTAGGGCTGGAGAGGTGGCTCAGTGGTTAAGAGCACTGACTGCTCTTCCGAAGGTTCTGAGTTCAAATCCCAGCAACCACATGGTGGCTCACAACCATCCATAATGAGATCTGACACCTTCTTCTGGTGCATCTGAAGACAGCTACAGTGTACTTAGATATTATAATAATAAATAAATCTTTTTTTAAAAACTGCTTGTAATAGTCATTCTGGGGTCACCTTCTGGTCACTTGCCTCGAGGGACTGATTGAGGGTTGACCCTGACACGCTTGAAAATAAACCTCTTGCTTTTGCACCAATCTGTGTCTTGGTGTCTCACTCAGGGGTTCTCAAAGTAAGTACCACCGACCAAAGGTCAGGGGTCTTACAGCACACATGCATAAAATTGTCAAAATTAAAGTAATAAATAATAATAACAGCGAAACATTACCCAGTACCAAACCTGTGCTAATCCATATATGTTCCAGCTGATAACTATCCCATTTTACACATGAGAAAACTGATATACGGAGAGATTAAGAAACTACAAGAGAGCTGAGATGACGTCCCAGCAAGTCTGAGTCCAAGGAGGCCTGAGTTCTCACCTGTGTGAATTCTGTTGCTTACACCCCTGGCCTCATGTCAATCAACCATCCCACAAGGCTCACAATATCTAGAGTTAAAGTCCATAAGTGCCCACATCATACAACTGTTACTTAGCCATGAAGCTTAGTTTTCATTTAGCAAGAATATACAGCAAAATTTTCTGTCTGATTCTGGAATGCCACGAGTACCAGTTTTCTTTTGTTGTTTTTGTTTGTTTGTTTGTTTTTGTTTTTATTTTTTGAGACAGGGTTTCTCTGTGTAGCCCTGGCTGTCCTGGAACTCACTCTGTAGACCAGGCTGGCCTCTAACTCAGAAATCCGCCTGCCTCTGCCTCCCAAGTGCTGGGATTAAAGGCCTGCGCCAGCACAGCCTGGCTAGCACCAGTTTTCTATTAAGTCAGATAGAGTATGTACACTCAGCCTGCCCAGGAAATAGCCGCCCCTCCCCCATGGGCTCATCTCCACCTCACCTTCAGCTGTTTGACCTTCTCTTTTCAGCATCTGGACAGCTCCTACATATTTCTTCAGCTGGACTTTGAGCACCTCGTTTTCTCTGCAGGTATAAGAATGTTTAAAAAAAAACAAATTTAAAAACTAAAAATTTCCACCCTAAGCAAGGGAGGGAATCTATGTAAAAAAATAAAGCACACAATTTGTATCTTATAGATGTTAATGTGCTATCCTGTTTTACAGCTCAACACTGAAAACGACATACTTCCAAATGCATCCTGGAAGTTTCTGGAACTTTGGTTTTGGAATGTTGGAAAATGCTAACTGGTTCCTGTGCCTACAGACTTGGAGTGTAAGCATGTTATGGGAATCCACCTGCCTGTGCCTCTTGAGGGTCAGGCCCTTGGTTGTATTGACACAGTTCAGCTGGGGTGGCTCATACCAGACCAGCTCCTGTGCATTCCGTGGCTTGCCTCATGCTATGTACTTATACAGTCATCCCAGAAACTAGCACAGCTACTACTTTGTAGATGTGGAAAGTGGGACACCAGGAAGAACCAGTGACCAAATCCATCTCCAACCCCACAAGGGAAAATGGACCTGGGATACAGCCACAACCCACCTCCCAAATCATTTCCTAGGTACACTGGCTCATCATGTGACATGAGGTTCCAGGAGAGGAAATGGACATTTCATTACGATCCATCACATTGCTTTGACCTTGAGTGTGACAGCTCACCAAATCACTCACACACTCACACACACACACACACACACACACACACACACACGTGCATTCATCCATCCATTCTACCCACCACCAGCTTTGCCCCATAGCTCACTGAATCACACACGTGCACATTCATCTGTTTATCATTCGTGAAAAATTCACAATGAATCTGTCATAATTTCTCAGCTGAATAAGAGAGGAGTTAGACAGATAACGTCTCTGAACAAGATCACATGGCCAGGATCACCAGGAAACCCTAAGTCTCTCTGTCCCCAAGACAGACTTTCCTGTGTCTCTCTGAAGAGTGAGATTTAGTCTCTCATCAGCTGTAGTACAGAGGCTTCTTGTCCACATTCTATTTCTGTCTCTCACTTCCCACCCTAGGTCTTCAGTGTTTCATTAAACACACTGCTTCACAATAAAAAGGGCTCAGGCTAAGATTTCTTCTATGATTAAGCAAATAAAAAGACTCATTTCAAAATATTCCAACAATTAGAACATATTTAAGAAAAGGAAATTAGCTGAGAAGCCAACATGTAGAAATGGAGCCATGAGTGCTATGCTTCTCTCCAGGCTGTCATACACAGGCATGTGCAGGAAGAACACTGTCATACACAGGCATGTGGGTGAGGGCATCTTAGGGAAGAATGCCTGTTACATTTCTCTAACATTTTGGCCTGGAAGTAAAATCACATTTCTTGTCATCTGCTTCTCCTCTACCTCCCCCAGGAATCAACAGCAAAGCTGGTGCACGCTGCTGTGCCCTACAGCATGCATGGCTGACCACACACACTGGTGCAGAGTCCAGTGTACAGTGTAGGACCATACTGCACACTTTCCTCAACCAAGCAATTTTCTTCAGCTGTAGCACAGAAAACACTAAGTCAGTCTACTGACAGATGGAAATCGCATTCCTTAGTGCAGTGTCACATACCTACTTAGCTGTAAAGCCTGAGATTGCCTGTTTCTGTTTCCAGTGCCCTACACTACGATGCAGTCTATACAGACAGCACCTCCTTTGTACTGCTCTTTGCAGTCAGTCTGGGGAGACAGAACGTCAGGCTCAAATGTACAAAGCACCAGACACTCAAGAATCACTTGAGAACCTGGCACAAATCTCAAATGAGCCCTCCCAGTACACTGTGACAGACTGCCAGGGATCTGTCCATGGTGATGGCATTTATTCCAGCTGAAGGAGTGATAGCAATAGTCTGAAACCAAACAACAAGCTCTGAGGAGGCGGGTAAGGAGAACTAGTTCTGATGTATATAACAACTGCCCTGTATGCTCAGTACAACTCTCTAACCACAGCCTCATCACACAACTCACTCTCACCCATTGCTGCGTGACATCATATAGTTTCTTCAGACTAAGGGAAGAAAGCAAGCTGACACTTGCTCTCCAAAGACCACCTTCACAGGGCACATACAGTTCCAATGTTGGGCCTCTGGCTCTCATCCCACCTGCTTCCCACACAGGCCAACCGTCAGACTCCCAACTCACCCCATCTCTGACCAGCACTAAAGTGTTTCAGGTGGCTGCAGAATCACTTGTTTAACAATATGTTAAGATTCCATCTAAAAATCACACCTAATGTAATATACAGAATTTTAATAGAAATCCTTTCCATCAAATGATGAGACACCATGTGAACATATCTGCTCACTGGATAGAAATCTTTGGCAGATGCCAGTTTAATCCAGCCAGCTTTGCGCTGGTGGGAAATGAACACTTTCACCTCTGGGATATGAGAGGTCTCAAGTGAGAACACGCTCATACTTTCTTGGAAATGACAAAGGCCTAGTGTGGGGGCACTGGCTACCAACCTCTAGGAATGATCAGATGAAGTTATTGTTTTACATTTTTATTTTGAAATAGTTAAAGATTATCAGGAAGTTAGAAGATAACTGCAAGAGGCCCTGCACAGCCCTGGCTCAGTTTTCCCTGGTGGTCACACCTTATATAACCACAGGAGGTGTGCCAATGCAACCACATACCTACTGTGAATACAGTGTATGACTGGACCACCTTTACTATTATAACTGAGGCGAGTTCTGAGCCTTAGCCTCCTGAGCCATGAAATGATTTTCATCACTACCTCAAAGCTATAATTTCACTACTGTTATAAATAGTAATGTATCTAGGCTTCCCAATGGGCTTCGGCAACTTCTGTAAAAGGGTCATTCAACACCACAGAGAGCTGTGATCTTCAGGTTAAGAACCACCACTAGCCTAGTGGATGGTCTCCTCATTGGCAGAGCGCCCTTGGAGGAGACAGTGGGACCTTCCAGACCCTTCCTATTCCTCTTTTTCTCCTGGTCATAGGGGACCAACTTTTGTACTTCCCATAAGAGAGTGCTTCCTCAGTACAGGTTCAAAAACAGAGACCAACAATCCACGACTAGAACCTAACAGGAATGTGGGCTCAAACGAACCTTTTCTCCTCCTTAGCTGATTGTTTCAGGTTCTGTTATACTAACAGAAAGCTGACAAACAGACCTTCCCCATCTTTCCTTTCCTTTTTTTCCTTCCTTTCTTTCCTTTCTTTCTTCCTTTCTTTTTCTTTAAACTTCAAACATCAAAGATATTTCCCATAGTTTGAACAACTGATTTACAAAATAAAAAAAATGACTTTTAAAGTTTTTATAACACTTAATTATTTATCTGTGTTTATGGATATGTGTAGACACACATGAGCCACAACACTTGTGGGTCATGGGGATAGAACTCAAGTTACCAGACTTGCTAGCTACTTCCTGAGTTGTCAGCCATAAGGAAGGCCTTAACTTGTGGACCGAGACGTCATTTGGAATGTACCATTCTGCTCAGTACATTAGTCCTTCCTCAGATTACATCAGTGGTTGACACTTGGCCATCAGTGCAGCTGAAGTTCATTATGTAGGCTGTCCTGGGCTTCAAACCTCCTCAGCTCCTATTCTCACCAGCTCTTGGTCCTTCAGTAATGACAGTGACAACTGTCCCCCAATTTTCACACAATGCTCACTGGCTGTCAAATGGTATTTTAAGTGGTACATAATTGTCCCACTCTATTAACAACTGTAGCATATGCTTCCTGGGGATCAACTGGACTTCTCCATCCCCTCTAGTGCTGAGTGCTACTGCTATGTGTAACCTCTAGGATCAGTTACAAGAAAACAACCATAGTCTCTATTTCTCTGGAAGGCTCCCATCTCTGATTCCCAGCTAGCCTGTGGGAAGCCACATAGTAGGAGAAGAAGCCACCCTGTAACCCTAGCAAGTCTTAAATGACTAGAACTCCACCCCATACTCTGCCTAACCTCATGAGATCCCGGATGGACTGAAGGGATCTGCTAAGCCAAGTCCAGGCCTCTGACCCTCTGAAACTATGAGGGATTGGGGATGGCAGTATGGAGATTGAACCCAGCCAGGGTCTCAGATGCCAGGCAAGCACGTTACCACTAAGCTACAGTCACCCTAATTGATGAAATTTAAACAGATCCATAGAACTTTATGTATATTAGTACACTCAATCCTCGTGGTAACCTTATGAAGTATTTTTACTCCTGATGCTGAGCATAGAAACAGAGCATAGGAAACAGAGGTAAGAATTTTAGAAGTCAGCCAGGCAATGGTGGCACACACCTTAATCCCAGCATTTAGGAGGCAGAGGCAGGCAGATTTCTGAGTTCGAGGCCAGCCTGGTCTACAGAGTGAGTTCCAGGACAGCCAGGGTTATACAGAGAAACCCTGTCTTGGAAAAAAAAAAAAAAAGTATTTTAGAAGTCAAACAATTTGCCCATTGTTTGTATGACCCTCCAGTCCCCTGTCCAAGTGATATGAAAACCCAGTAACTTCACATCTAGCTAACTGCACAGACAGATGCCCTCTCTGTGCCTCAGTTTACCTCTCTAAATAACAGAAAATCAAGGAGCCCTGAGGACTGGTACAGTATGTACAGTTCTTACAACTTCTTGGGACATCATGCCAGTGCCAGACAGTGTTCAGATAAGTGGGTTTACGGGTACAAGACAGAATGGGTCCCCATCCTTACTGAGGTGACATTTACAAAGGAGCTGTGGCCTTTCAGGTCAGCAAATACTATTTCAGACTACAATGTACCCTACAAAAATGAGAGCTGGGGGGGGGAGAGGGTGTGGTCTAGGAGGATACAGGGTGGTAGAATGTTTTAGAGAGGAGTCTACAAGGCTTTTGTGGAAGTTGACAAACCTGAAGGAGATAGAAGACACACAATTCCCAGAATCAAGATGGAGAACTGGGTGAACTAAGCCACCTGTGGGTCTATTAAAATGCAAAGTTGATTCAGAGCAGTGGAACAGAGCCTGGAAGTCTGCATTTCTAACAGTGTTCTAGGCAGGCTGCCAGACCCAGAGCTAGTCTAGAGGGGAGGGTTGGGAAAGAAGCCGGCAAGACTGCAGCCAGGAATAAGTCATGAAGGTCCCTGAGCCAGGGCAAGGAAGGGTGTGAGGGAGAACATGGGGCTATGTAGCTATGAACACAGTAGATGCCAGCTGAGCTCTAAAAGGCAACCACTGCAGTTATCCAGCCAAGAAATGATGGTGGCCAGGGCTGAGAGGACTGGGTAGCAGTCACAGAGGTGGACAGAAGTCCAAAGGTCTGTATCTACAGGATTCCAGACCATCCTGCCAGCCTGCTGCCAGCCCTGATCTGACTGCTGGCCACCTGCATTTTCCTTCAAAGCTCAGGGGAGATGTAAATCATGGAGTAGGTGGCAGCAAGTGCCTCTCCTGCAGCTTCCAGTGACTACAGTAATTAATGTGTGCAAGTCAAAGCAATTACGCCTGCTGAATGTCAGAGTAAACAACCAGAAACCTCAGACAGCACCATTCAAAGAATAATTACTCAAAACAAAACCAGCCTGTTAAGTGCATTTGTAATTCTAGCATCAAAACACCTCAATGAGACACACCTACAAAAATCTGCTCTCCTGGGCCAGACAAAAGCTTGGCTTAAGGGCACCTCAACTCTACTCACCAGTGGTACTAAGTAGACACCACATCCAGCCACACCGAACTACTAGAAGACAGCGGCTGAGAGGCCTGGCTACGCAAAGCCGTGAGGACTACCTCAAAGGAACCAGTGATGAACCAGCCTGCCTCCACTTTAGGCTTATAAAACACCTTACAATAAAGACAAACTAGGCTCCCTCCTGTTTATAATTAAACCTCTGTTTCTCAAGGACTAAACTATGCCCCACCTGTAACCTTAACTACAAATTGCTCTGTACTACCTGTTCCAGGAAACAACAGCTATGCCTTTGTTTAAAGGGTTATTATGATCACCTGTTGTTATGACCACTGCCTGGTATAACTACCTTGCAACCACCCTGCAATCATGTCTTTGTTTCAACTTGTAATGACCGTCTTGCAACCCTACCTTTGATTCAAAAGCTTGTTACAACTTGTTTTGACCACCTTGTTATGTTCTGCTCCTTAACCTCACTTATTTTGCCCAATAAAGTACCCATTTGGAAACCTTCTACCCCTGAGTTATGCAAGCCTTGTCTTCTTCAGACCCAATGTTGACCTCTGGCACCCTGCCTTAGCCCAGGTACATGAATAAAAACACTTGCTTTAATTAATTGCTTGTTTTAGTTAATTTGACCCGGTAATCTTTCTCCTCCCATCTTTGGATTTAACAGCAGGAACAAAAGACACCTAGTTTAATGGTGCTGAAAGTCAGTCCTAGCAGCTCAAGATCTCTGTAAACTACGCTCTCAAAGCTACCACCACATACTGCTAGTCTCCTCCAGACCTAGCCCCTTGTGAAGGCCTTTTAACCCCGGAACCTACCAAACTGCTGCAGTCACACCTTTGTATAGTTCTGTGACAACCCAGAGCCTATAATAAGCAAGGGCTGTTGTAGGAGAAGGGCTGGGGAGGCTTGGTCAATACTTACAGGCTTAAGGGACAAAGAGAGACTAAGCAGTTTTCCTAGGAAATGACAAGAGCTGGAGTTCAAACTGGCAGTATGACTCCAGACAAGGGAACCAGCCCTCCACTCTGCCTTTGTAACACGGTGAGCAATCCTAAGAGGGTCATGGATTCCCAGCCAGCTTCCATCTCAGATACAAGTTCAGTGTGGCAGCAGATAAAGGCAGAGGATGCTCTACTCATGCTAGTACCCCACTCCTCCATAAATGTGCTCTCCAGGCTGAACCCCCACATTCCCTGCCTTGTGGCTGCCAGGGATGCTCAGCCAAACATCTATCTAAGCCCCTCCACCACTGTCGAATCATTTAGATCATCACAGTCCCTCCCTGTGCCTTGCCTTCTGACACCTGTGCCATTATTATGGCTTACATGATTTTCTGTCTGCAACTCAACACCTTATCAAACACCCATGAGCCTCACGGGCATCATCTCAGGACATTCTCAGCACAGGTGATAACTGGCCAAGGACACCCAAGAACGGACCTGGGATTATTGAATCTCAGCAACTCAACTCCTCCAACTCCTGTGTGGGCTGTGATGGAGGTGGGGGCCTTCCCTTCCTGGACAGCTCCAAGGCCGGGAGAGGTGAATTACTTAAAGGAGAACAGATCAAATAATCAAATTTAGCTAAGTGGCAGTGGCAGCACAAGCTAGCACATGGGATTAGCTGTGAGTCTGAGGGCAGCCTGATCTAGAGTGAGCTCCAGTTCAGCCATGGCGACACAGAAAAACCTGTCTCAAAAAAAAATTTAGATTAAAAAAAAAAAAAAGTAACCAAATTTATCACACAGTTGGCACCAGGCTCTTGCTACTCAAGAAAGGTATTGTCAAAATTCAAGAGATTATTGTGAACTCATGAGACTGTCACAAAAGAACATAGTAATGCCCTCACTGGGCAAAGCTGGGACAATTTGACCATTGAAATAGTTTTGCAAAATAAACTGGTTGTCATCTTTAAAAATGTCAAGATCATAAGAGTGAAAGCTAAGGAGAGATGGCAGCTGCATGGGTCACTCTGGCGTCCATCATTCTGCAAGACAGGAGAGAGCTAAGACAGACGGAAAGTGCCACGCACTGCACTGCAGTGCTCAAGTGTGAGAAGTGCTGACTTCTGACCCTCAGCACTGTACTGCAGTGCCCAAGGAGAATGTGTCACTTGCAGGAGACACATGTTAGTTTATAAAGGGGTAGAAGCTAGAAGAAGAAAGCAGGTTCCAGGCCCCTCTTAGAATCACATTTACTGGAGTAGAACCTGGAGTCTGAACTTTAACAAACTGCCAGGGCACTTCTTAGCCACACTCTGGCATCCACTCACTGCCATGAGGCCTCTTGTCATATATACTATGCTGGTGACAGACACCCAGCAGGAGCAGTGTTCTTCTTCAACTGCTGCCCAGAACATGATAGATAGTGCCTGCTCAGACATAAGAAGTCTTGGGACATTTTCTTTTCTTTCCAGTTCCCTCAAGTAAGACTATATTCCAGAGCTTCCTGGATCCCCAGATTTCTCCACTGCTCTGGGACTTGACCTGTGCAGTATTGTCTCCTCTTGGGACTGGGGGAGGGGAGGGCCTAAGAAAGTGTGGTTGGATTTTAATGCCTTCTCTCCTTTTCCTCACCATCTCCCTATTCCTTCTATAAAACCCATCACACCTCATTAGCCACCTGATAAATTCTATTCAGAATGGCATGCTGGGTCCTACGTTCCAGATCCCAGCCAAGGAAATAGACCAAACAGCTCTAGTAACTCACAAAGGTAATTAATAGCAGATGACACACTTCAGAGTATCCTGAGCACTGAACCCTCTTCCCCAGATACATCCTACATATGTCCTCAGAAAGCACATGTCACCTTTCCTGAGGTCCCTGCATCTAGGGAATTAGCTTTATCCGATTAGCTGGGGGAAGCAGGAGCTTC
Source organism: Mus pahari (assembly GCF_900095145.1). NCBI lineage: Eukaryota > Metazoa > Chordata > Mammalia > Rodentia > Muridae > Mus > Mus pahari. The sequence goes on along the minus strand of NC_034601.1, from coordinate 7,562,034 downwards.
ATGCTGAACAGGGCTTTCTTAGGCTCCAGTTCTAGAAACTACTACAGCCATGTAGTAACCTACCTTTGCTAAAAACAGTAATTCTGCTAGCTAGAGATGTAAACTAGAGAAGAGATATATATGCAAATGACATTCCACCCAAAAATAGTTTCAAAGCCACAGCCTACAGAGGCCAGAGCCATAGTGCAGGAGAATACACCCTGTCCAGAGGGCCGTCCATTACAGCACAAGACTGCATGAACTCAGCCCTGCTCTGGTGGGTCTGCTGACAAGTTCACATTTCTCATGCAGTGCCAATTGCAAGGCCTTCAAACCTGGGTTTGCTGTCTTAACATGTGTGAATGCTCACTTCCTGTATGTTACACCCATACTGGAATCATGATACTGCACAGCGTTCACTTCCTACCACCACACTGCAGCCATGTTACAAAGTACCCATGTCTGAAGAGTGTTTAAGGAAAGAAACATCATGTTGCTTGCTTTTAACTTAACTATATATGCTACAAACTCTTAGGTGGGTAAATAAGACACACAGATAAATAGACAGATAAATGTGTCCCAATTACTATAAAATACTATTAGCAACTAGTGACCCAGGCAAAAAGTATGGGAGTTATTTTATTATCCTTATGATTATTTTATAAATCTTAAATTAGTTCATAATATAACGTTAAAAAATATCCCTTGGCTCAGAAGATGTCTTGGTTTATAAAAGCTTGCAACATAAGCATACAGACCTGAGTTCATTCTTCAGAACCCAAATAAAGAGCTAGGTGTGGCAGAGCAAGCACCTGAAATCCCAGAGATGGTGGGGTTGGGGGCAGAGACAGGAGGATCCCTGGAGTTTGCTGTCTAGCAAGTTCACCCAAATCAATGAGTTCCTTGTTCAGTGAGAGACCCTGCTTCAAAAAATAAGGTAGAGAATGAAGTGGAAACTTCTGCTTTGGAAAGTCAGTTTTGTCAAATGACGTTTTTGCTGGAGCACACAGGTGAAAGGACGTCTTGTTAAAGCAGTCACATGAAAGTTTTCCTGAAACAGACACAGGTGAAAGGATGCTTTGCTGGAACAGACATGTGAGTGATGGAAGACTATAAATACGACCCCACAGACAGTGGGAACTGGAGCACTGGTTTGTTTTGCTCCACTTCATTATTCTTCTCTAACGACAAGCATGTATTGGTTCACTTTACATAGCAGTTGTTAAGCTCAGCTTGTGGTAACACTGCTATTGAGAGGCTTCTCCATGCCTCAGCTGCCTGAGGCAGTCCTTCAGTACTGGACAGCAGCTGCTGGTTCATGAGTGGTGTTTGCCTGCTAAGAAGCCTGGCCTGGAGCTGCTGATTCATATTTGGGGTTTGCTATGGGACTGAATTGCTGACAAAGTACATTGAGCTCACCCCCCAAAGAGCTACTGCTAAACAGGTCCACTTCCCCCATATCTAATAACTTTTCTCTTTCACTGCCTCTGGTGAGTGATGGCACGAGGAGAGGTTGACAGTTATTAAAGTAAGATGGAAAGAATTACTATCTACAGAGAACAACTGCAGAAGACACCTGATATTAAGCTCTGGCTTCCACAGTCATACACACTGAAGTGCACACAAGCACAATTCCCTCAGGAAAGAAACACCAGCACTCTCACCACCATCGCACGCTCTTCAAAAGGGGATTTATATTAATGGTTTAAACAGAAGAACGTGAAGATGAATTAAATGTCTCATAACAAACTAAAAAGAATGTTTGCTTGGCAAATATAAGGACAGCATGACAAAAGTGGCTTCAGAAAACAATAAGAGCCACATCCTAAGCTACATGTCCCACTTTGACAACATAACTGTATTTCCATCAGAACCTAGAAACCACGAGATGGCAACTGGGAGGCCAAATTGCTCTTCTTATCTTGCACCCTGCTCTTGAGGAAGGCAGGAAGGGCCTGCAGGCAGGGTGTGCACACTGTCAGTGTCCACACGTGTTGGCAGGCACTATCTGAACACCAAGCTGAAAACTCAATTTGGCTTTGGAACAAATCATAATAGTCTCATCAAATCTCTGCCTCTTGACACCACAGGCAGCAGACTGGACTGTGAATGAAGGAATAATGTTTAAGTGATAATAATAATAACAACAACAACAAGAAGATGCAACAATGGAGGCCACACAGCAGACACAGAAATGCTAGTGAAGAGAGCATATTATTATAGCACACGGGCTGGAACCATGGACCAAAGGTTCTCAGGCTGACGTAAGCCTCAGAGGGAGCAAGAAGTTTCCATCTAGGTACAAACAATGCAAGGTGACTTCACTTAAAGATCTAGGCTTGTTCTGAAAAGCCACGAGCCAGAGCCGCCTGGGAAGTCTCGCAATGACCAGGCTCTCTGAAGAGGGGCTGCTGCCCCTGTAGACGGGGAGAGCGCCTCCCCTCGTTCATCCTCCAAAGGCAGCCTTCTTCATCTCTCAGAAGGCACAGTTCCTCACTTCCCTTAGCCTTGTCTATGGGCATTCCAGTCGGGGACCCCTACTGTGAAGAAACTCTGCAGTGTGGCAAGCTCCACAAACAGCCTTGGGCTTGGAATTTCAGGACTAAAGCAAGGGCTTGGTACAAAAGTAGGTCACCACAGAACCTGGAGTACAGGTTCATGCTAACAGCCTCCCGTGGTGGCTGAAAGCACCATAGTATGACAATTCAGATATACTCATTGCTACTGCGGCAAAGTCAGCCCCAGGGATCTATCCAAGTGAACCACATTTCTAAGGCACAATTATTTTTCCCTTGACATCTAATGACTGCAAGAATTGACACAGCAAAATAAAACCAGACTCCTTCAGCTGTTTGTCACTAATGTTAGTTGGCACATAATTAGAGCCTCTTTCTGCTATGTTCCCTTTAACCCCCGAAGTTGACGACAAATTATTGGGGAAGTATGCTAGATGCTCCTCAACAGCGTGATGCAAGCTTCTGGACTCTAGGGGGCCAGCATAAAGAGAGCTAGCACCATGGGCTTCAGACGTGCCTGGGATGGAAAGGATGCCTAGAAGCCATCTGGGCCCAGTGGGTGTACAGCCCAGGAGATTGGATGGCATCTGTTAGAAAAGCAAAAGGAAACTCTGGAATAAGGCTGCCTACAGAGGGCCCCATGAATTCTGACTCCTTATTAAATCATAACATTCCTGCCTCCTGGCCATGACCTCTTTAAAAGCAAGAATGTAGGCTCCCCCAAGCCTGCATTCCCAACACAAAGCACAGTGCCCTAAAGGAGCGCAGGCGGAAGTCTCGAGGCAGCCCAGCCAAGGGCAGTGGATAAACCTTGTCCAGCTCCTGAATGAGAAATCACCATACAAGGCACTAATGTTCCTAATGGAACACTTAGGAGATTGTGACTGTTGAACGACAGCCTGGCTGTTGGTTATCTCAGGCATGCAATGATAAGAACACCCTTGTTCTCAGAGATCGATGCTGACAGGGTTAGGGAGCAAGAATGGCAATGCGTGTTTAGTCTTTTTGTCAACACAAGCCAGGGTCATTTGGAAAAAAGGAACTTTAATGAGAAAATGCCTCCAACAGATGGCCTGTAGGCAAGTCAGCAGGGGCATTTTCTCAATTAATTATTGATGTAGAAGGGACTAGATCACTGTGAGCAGTACCACCCCTGATGGGTGGTCTTGAGTTATATAAGAAAACAGGCTAAGTAAGGCATGGAGGACAAGGCAGGAAGTATCATACTTCTGTGTCAGTTCCTGCCTGCAGGTTCCTGCCTTGTCCCTGATGTCTCTTTATGATGGAATGTGCTGTCAGCTGAAACAATCCCTTTCTTCCCCAAGTTGCTTTTGGTCAAGCAATAGAAAGCAAACTAGGATGATGTGGGAAAACCCTTTCAAACATCCATATTGTGAGATGTGTGTACCTGAATGTGTCTATACAGGAAAAAAAAAAAGAGTGAAAAGTCAAATGTGCAAAATATAAACACCTCCAGCACTGGTAACCTTTGTGTCATGACAACAACACCTGCCAGAAATGCATAATGGAGGGACAGCTAATTTTGGCTCTCTGATTGGGTCCCAGTTTGAGGGAATTTTAGTCCATTATGGTGGATGATACATGGTGAGGTTCACTTTGGCAGGAACATGTAGTGGACGCTGCTCACAAGGTAGGCCAGAAAGTAGAGAGCAAGGTAAAGACAGTAATAAGCAAAACCTTCAAATGAACACCCTGCATGACCACCCACATCAGCCACACCCACCTCCTAGATACCCCACAACCCTCCAAACTATCACTCACCACCTACTGGGGACAAAGCATCCCCAACATGAGCTTACAGGGCTATATCAGATTCAAACCAGAACATCTGATAAACCTAAGTATCAGCTTAAAGTCTCCAACGTAATAAGTTAAGGAAATGTTAACATGTTGTTTTATGAAGAAAAATTTGCATGCAAAACTCATGATGATATTTCTCTGTAGGACTGAATGTGAACTGGAGAACCTGCCCAGGTTGGGGGTATGCAGGGCTCCCAAATGTCACTCCTGCCCCAAGGCTTAAGGAGCCACTCTTGCCCCCCACCCCAGGCCCTGGCTGAAAGGCAGCTCTGGGGAGCCTGCAGACCTGCTTCTAAGCAGCTCTAATCCTCAATAATCAACTGGCCTACTCCCAGCTGCCTGCTTGCCTTCCAGTTCCCCCTCTGGCAGGTTCCCTGCATCGTGCTTTGTCCAGTGGGATTACTATTAAGGGAGGATTTAGTAGTAGTATTTAAAATGCCTATTTAGAAAAGGATTCTGGGAAGACTGCAGTAACAGGAGCAGCATTTTTAAATCTCTTTAAATTCCTACATTAAAATAAATAAAGGAGTAAAGCAAATCCCACAGATGGCATCTACAGCCGTGAATGGCATCTACAGCTATGGACGGCATCTACAGCTATGGACGGCATCTACAGCCGTGGATGTCTAGAGTGGAGCTTGAGGCAAGGAACACTGGTAGCAGCAGTGATGGAACCCAGCTGCGTGTACTGTCCCTACTGATCTAACATCCTGCCAGACCAGTGGTGCTGCCGCCGGTGACCCTGCCAAGTGTATGCCACCAACCACCTCTTCAGGAAGAGGAGGGGGAAGAGAAATTGTTGGGTCAAAGCAGGGAAGAGAGGTGGAACTGATACGTGGACCATTCCAACTCCTTAACCAGCTCCTTCTCCATCTCACTCATCATCAAACTCCTCTGGGCAGAACAGCAAAACTAATGCTGGGATGAGGGAATCTGCTTCCTCCACCTATGAGTTCCTGAAGGACACAGGCAGGATAGAGGCACCCTCACTTCCTCCCTACCTCCAAAATCAAGGCACCTGTTAAAAATGAACAAGACCAGTTCTGACTTGGAAAAAGTGAGCCAGAGCTCTACAGAAAGTAGAGCCCAGCCTTCAAAAGGGCTCACATCAGCTTCACCACAGGCTCCATGGACAGCTAGCCTTGGACTCCAGAACCTGCAGCAATGGAGGTCCATACATGAACCCACCAACTTACCCACAAATCAACAGGAAAAACTCTTCATTCCCCCTTTCCCATCAGGCTCCATAAAGGATGTGTCCCCCAGTGGTCCTGCGTAGCCTCCTCCTCTGGCCCAGTAAAAGATAGTGAGCAGTGCGGCCTCTTCCCCTGATGGCTTCTTCTGGACCCAAGGTTCCCCTAAGCCATGGACAGCAAGTCCAAGGCTGAACCTAAGCTACTCAGAAACCAGTGTTTGTGCCCATGGCGAGTCTCCTTTCAGCTGTTCCCACCATGTCTTCTCCTCTTCTGAGCCTTTGGAGAAAGCTTTCAAAGTCAGTGCCTCCTAGGCTACAGATCTGGGGCTGGCAAGCAGCAGAGCAGCTGTGGGAGCCCAGTGGGTCCAAGGAACAAGTGATCATGTTCCTGGAGATGATAGAAGACAGAGCTCTGGTCCCCCTACCTGTGGTCCTCATGCCTGGCATACCAGCGCTCAGAGCACCAAGGCAGGAAGATAGCAGGTTCAAGGCCGGGCTGGACTACAATGGTTAGACCCAGACTAACCTGGGCTACATAGCAAGACTCTGACTTAAAATGAGAAAAGGTGAAGGAGGGAAAGGGAAAGGGAGAGGAAAGGAAGTAAGACGAGAAGAAGGAGGGAGGATCATCTACAGGTAATAAAAATATACCAAACATACCCATGTAACTGCAAGCTTCTATTTCAAGACATGCCGAAAGACAAGGTACAGACGATGCAAGCCATGGAGGGACAGAGCGTACCACAATTAGAAAGTGCGACACTGAGGAAGAACATGGGGGACCAGAAAGCCACTCGGGAAACGGGAAGCAGCAGCAAAGGGTCCCCAGGAAGGCACAGACAAGGCGCAGTCTCCACTAAGTGCAAAGAAGTGATTCAAAGACCTGAGTCGAAGTAGCAAATGCTCAAGACAGGCGAGGAAGACCTGTCACACAGAGAGGACAACAGAAGTGGCCACCCCACAGGATGCAAACACTTAAGACTACCTGCCCCAGAGCCCAGGCTAAAGTTAAGAATATTGACTATGAGGGACAACATCAAGATCTATTCTAAGACAATCACCCTGCCTCAGAGAGAGAACAATTCTGGGTCAAGTGCCCTCTGAGGAAGGAGTTTAGATTAACCTCTTCTGATAGCAACACTTCAAGTGAATGCCCTGGCTCTTCAGATACAAGAAAACAGGGTCTAAAGACTGGAAATCAACAGAGCCCCGCTCAGTGCTGCTGCCTGAGGCTGCCGCTGGCCTCCCCTGCAGACCCAACCACAGACGAGCTGGAAAGGAGCAAAAGCCTCACCTGTGTGGCAGTGAGTGGTGCGACCACAGAGAGAAAACCTGCAGAACCGGGCGACTGTGCACCCCACGGCTGGCAGGAGACACACACACTGGCTGTGTGCTTTGGCAATGGCACCTGGACTGAGGTGGGCAGGACAGGCACGAGCAGGACCTGGCACCTCTAGGCACTCATTAACATGTTAGTAGCAAGTTTGAGACTTTTTCTGAGACTTTATAGATATGCATGCACAGGAATATGTATACACATGGGAACCCATACTTAAAATATCCGATGGTTTGGGATTCAGAATACCAAACTCAGAGCAATAGGGTTGTTTGCTTAACCACTTATACTGTGCAGGCGCCTTTGCCCACCAAGCCCCCTCACCAGCCCAACCTTTTATATTGCATTTGTGTATTCTGTCCCCCTCATACAAGGACTCACAGGATGATATCATAACAACATAACTTACCAACTCATTTGCTTTAAACCATACACACAGGAGTCCTCCGAACAATAACACTCAAGCTGATATGCAGCAAGAACTTAAAAAGTTAGTGTGTTTATCCAGCCAAATGCATTTCTAGCACAGTTTGCAAACAAACTCTACAGTGAGGAGAAAGCATCATTCAAGTTAGACTGAATTCACAAACCCTGATAACATGATGTCCACGTAGATCAGCGGCCACCATTAGACCACCGCCTCTGCAGTTACATCTAAGAAACAAGCCTCCTTCCTGCACTTGCTTGTGTCAGGAGTTTTGGCACAGCAGCAAGGAAAAGGAACTAATATAGTCAGCAGTTCCCATGACGGTGGGGAGGTGAAGCCTGGGTCATGGACTGGATAATCACTGGGAGGCTCTGCTCAGTAGCTAGAAAACAGCCAAATGAGAAAGGAAGACCAAACTTGGCCACACAGTGCTGTCCTGACAATGAGGGCCGACATGCTTATCCCAATGCTGCCCTGCCATGACTCCCAGTTTCTGATGGTAGGTGCTCATCACACTGTGACAGATTGAATGTACAGAAGTTTGAAAGCACTGCTAAATGAAAAATGTTTGAAAGCAGGGCTAGAGTTGTGGCCCAGCATGGTACAGCATTCACTAGCATGGACAAGACTGTGGGTTCTACCCCAGGAAAAAGGGAAAGAAGAATGGTGGGGAGGAAGGAAAAGGAGAAAAAATAAAGTATTAGCACCATAAATGTGTTTTTAAAATATTGCCCTCATGGTAGATGGCTGATTTGTAACATAGGCAGATCTCATCTTGATAAAGCTGCTTATAAAATGACAATAACTGTGCACCACTACATCCCAGGCACCAAAACAAGGCAGGCTATTAGGGATGAAACAGAGCAAGACCAGTGAAGGCTGCCTCGGAGACGGCTATCACTATGGAAGATCCTGCCCAACACAGACCCACAGCAGAGGAGAAAGAACACAGGACAGTCATACCTAGAAGCAGAGAGAGATAGGATCCAACCATGAACGTCATCTACAAAAACACTAGCCACCCAGCCTAGCTCCACTCCACCCCAGTGCACAACTAAACTGTGCTGTGATCATCTAGCTGCCGGCAATGGCCACACCCAAAAGAGCCAAAACTGAGATGAATCCCCACACAGTCTATCTTAGAGTCAGCAGATGTTCCCCACCAACTACTACAACCTTGGTCACAGACCCTGGGCATCAACACTTGAGATGTAGATCCAATGTGGTCAATCCCCTGTCATGGGGATTAGTGTGTTAGTGTATAGAAAATATTATATTATGTATGTGTGTGTTAGTGTATAGAAAATATTATATTATGTATGACATACATTATATATAAAACTCCTGAGACATACACACACCCTGTACTACAGAAAAGGATATCAGAGCATAGGAAGATTATGGCTTATCCCAAGATTCAGGCTAATAAAGAATAGAGCAACACTTAGGAGGCAAAGGCAGGCAAATTTCTGAGTTCGAGGCCAGCCTGGTCTACAGAGTGAGTTCCAGGACAGCCAGGACTATACAGAGAAACCCTGTCTCGAAAAACCAAGAAAGGAAGAAAGAAAGAAAGAAAGAAAGAAAGAAAGAAAGAAAGAAAGAAAGAAAGAAAGAAAGAAAGAAAGAAAGAAGNAGAAGAGAAGAGAAGAGAAGAGAAGAGAAGAGAAGAGAAGAGAAGAGAAGAGAAGAGAAGAGAAGAGAAGAGAAGAGAGCAGCTTTGGACCCAAACCCAATAAAAACCTATGAGCTATCAGTCCAGTTGCACTGCTGTAGCAAAACACAGATCTTAAAACTAGAAGTCCAAGACTCAAGCGTCCTCCTGCAACCCCTCTCTTTGACTTATAGACTTTCATCTTCTGTTGCAGGAAATTTGATCACATTGTGAACCCCAAGATTGTGAACCAGAAAAACCTGTTTCTAGTTGTAGTGTGGCTCACCCTTAGCCCACACCTTTAACACAAGAGCTTTCTGTAAATGAGATCAACCATAGGTCAAGAGGTGGAGCAAGCAACTAGTTGACAGAGATTGAACACAGGGAAACCCAGGAAAGAGAAAGGAGGGACATTGAGTTGAAGGGTATTTAAGGCAGCATGATGAAGGAGCAGGAGCTTTTTCCTTCTGGGACACTGGTGGAGTAGGAAGCTGGGTGCTTTCTCTGCCTCTCTGAGCTAGCAGGCTTTCACCTCAGCATCTGGCTCCTGAGTCTTCATTTGGTAAATTGAGCATTTGTAATTTTGTTTTAAAATCAGCAATCTTTTCATTGTGTCCCCCTGGGACCCTCTCTGGGTCCTATTTATGTAAGGACAGCTCAACAGATAAGAGCCCCCTGTCTTTATGGCCTCAATTAACTTTGTTTATCTCATTAAGGGTCCTATGTCTGAACATATTTACACTGGGAAGTGGAGCTTCAACGTATGAATATAGGGGGCAGAATTCAGTGCATAACAAATAATGACCGACTTCCAGCAGAGGCCAATGCCTGCTGTAGACTTACGAGAGAGGAAATAGCAACCTAGTGACAGGACAGAGATAATGCAGATGGCTCTGGTACCCATAAACAGAGGCTCTACCAAATAATATTCCCAAACCAGGCTCCTTTTAGAAGTTATGAAAGCACTAAGTGAAAAATAATTAAAATTTCTTTTTAGACCCCTCAAGAGAGAGAGCCTGCTAAGCTATTTACTGGTCCTCCTTACCTCCGGGCCAACTCCAACTGGATTTTAAAAAGTACTAACAATATTTTGGATTTATAGAATCCATTTCTTCCCTCCAAATAAAAAAGAGGGAGACACAAAAATCTCTTTAACATGCTGCTTACTGAAGAGGACCAGACTACTGTGCTGCTTCCCAATGGGCCACGTGATACGTCATACTCTCTCCAGGCCTGTTCATTACACATTACTACTCACAAAGCACCCACAGTGTTAGTGTGTGGGAAACCAACTCATGCTCCATCACCCTACATCCTACATGGTGGTCCATGGGAATCCCTCACCCAAGCCTAGCCTGGGTCAACTGCAATTCACTGCTGCAGAGCTGGGGACTCCAGGGACAAACCCGTCTACTTCAAGCCTGTGTGGTATTCATTCTTTCTCTCTAGACAGAGGTCAAGGCTGAAAATCTCAAAGGCCTGCGTCCAGCCAGGAAGAACCTTCTTCAGGTCCCACTGTTAAGTCATCACAATGGGATCTCTCAATGGGGGATGCTGTTCCCTACCATGCATATCCCATAATTCCAGCAGCCCAGGAGCACAGAAGAGATGCTCTGGCTACCTCTTGGGGGAAAAACCCCAGTCAGGGAGGTGGCACCAAGTCAGCAGAGAAGCATGGGAAGGCTGCTAATGTGATCAGAGCAGGAGAGCCTGCCCTTGCCAGCAAAGAGAGGAGCTCAGGTGCCCTTTGTTGACTCTGAGCAGCAGCAGAGTGGCAGTGACACCACCAGAGAATGGCAAGGACCCAAACTCACAAAGACATGAGACCTCTTCACAGGCCTCACAGTGGCTAAAGGCCTGCCTTCTCTAGAAGCAAGAAGGTATCTAGTTCCTGTGCACATAAGATTTAATAGAAGCTACACTCAGACTGAGAAAGGCACAGATTCAAGCTGGAACCCAACACTTGCCATGTTTCCAGCCCCATCAGAGTTTGCAGACTGCAACCCATGTCTCCCTGTGCTCTTTGTCAACTTGACACAAACTAAGAAACAGCTAGGAAGAATGGCCTCTATCAGACTGTCTTGCAGGCATTTAGTGGGACATTCTCTTGATTAATGACTGATATGGGAGGGGAGGGCCCAACGTACTGCAGGTGGATATACAGTAAGACTCTATTTCAAATAAAAGCGAGCAGAGAGAGCCATGGAGAACAAGCCAGTAAGCAGCTTTGCTCACTGGTTTCCGGCTCTGCTCCTGCTTGAGTTCCTGTCTTGGCCTCCCTCAAGGTGCTAGCTTGCACCCACACAGCTGTGTCAGGCGCCCTCTCTAACACTGGGTACCATCAAGATCTACAGTTACAAGACCATACAACATCTCTAAACTGTAGGGAGACTTCCGATTTTTAAAGATCACAGCTTTCCAAGATGTAATCTGTGTTGTTGCTGTAACGAAGTCTTTGGATAGACCCACTGCTGTCCTCAAGAAGGATGGCTAGGTTTGCTTGCCAAGGACCTCCATATCTGGGTGTGATAACTGGCTCTGTCACAGAAGGACCCTCTTCCGAGTAACCAGCAACTCCTCCCAGGTATTTGTATTCAATTCCCCCCAAATACACATGGCAGACAAGCTAAGGAGAGTACTAAGGAAGGGGGGGTTCTGGGGTGGCCATGGGGAAGCCACCCATGCTTGGTACAGACACTTTTAGGTCACCCACTCTCCTTCCAGTACTGCCTCACCTATGCTTGCTCTGTCAGAAGCCCGAGGAACTAACGGCGTCCCAGGGTAAGGCATGGTGGTTAGGAATTTATTTATTTATTTATTTATTTATTATTTTTGGGTTTTCGAGACAGGGTTTCTCTGTGTAGCCCTGGCTGATCTGGAACTCACTTTGTAGACCAGGCTGGCCTCAAACTCAGAAATTCTCCTGCCTCTGCCTCCCAAGTGTTGGGATTAAAGGAGTGTGCCACTGGAATTTAGGAGGAGGGGCAGATGTTGTTCACATCTCTCCAGGAAGGGATTTTAGCAACAGTCCCAACAGTTCCAAGTAATAGTTCCAAGCTCTTGGAAGAAGCTACAGCTATAGAAAAGAGCCTACAGACTGTTTGGCACTGGCTAACCTGGATATCTTAACTGGAGGAGTTTGAATGTTGCAGATCAGGAGGCAGAGCTATCCTGGGCTCTTTACTGCATTTAATTATATCATTAACTGCTACATGAAACCGCCTAAGATCTTCATAACTGCTACACGAAACTCTTGGGATAGTCGGAAAGCCTGAAGGAAAACTCCAGCTTCCACCAATTTTATATGCTAAGAATGTGCCAGTACCTAAACCCACTGAAGACCTCTGCCTATCCGCCTGATGCAATCATACTGACTCCTGTTTTCTCCTGCCCTGTAATGTCTTCCACAGTGGAGTGTGTTATGCAAGGTAACCCAGTTCTCATATTCCCAGCATGAATGCCAACATTCACATTTGGCTTACAATAAACTATTACTATGTCATTTTTAAAAAGAGACATCGCTTTATGTTGACAGTGGCATTACCCATTTCAATCATAAATGTTAATGGTGTTTGGTATTGTCTTAGTTTGGTTTCTATTGCTATGATAAGCACCATAACAAAAAGCAACCTGGTCCATCTGTGAAACAAGTCAGGGCAGGAACCTGGCAGAAGCCAACTTCATCTCCACGGCTGGCTCGGCCTGCTGTACCATCCAGGACCACTGCCTCCAATGTGCTGTGCCCTCCAGCATAAATTAATATCAAGAAAATGCCCCACAGAATTGCCTAAAGGCCAGCCTGTTGGAGGAATTTTCTTAGTTGAAGTTCCCTCTTCCCAGCTGGCTCTGTGTCAACGTAACAAAAACAGAGCCAGCACAGGTACCTACATGGAGTTATGCAGCCATCAAGTCTAAATCATTTTCATCAACTAACAGGGAGCCCCAGCCCCTTATCAACAACCTGACACTCACAGCCATCCTCAGCTGCAGGGACACTCTTCTGGAGGGACATTTCCACGTGAATGAGTGGTGCTGTGTGGGTGGAGTACAAGGATCAAAGTCAACTTTTAAGGTGAACCCACATCACTTCTGTGCCTTGCTCAGCTTCCTAAAGAAGCTCTAGACAGCAATCCACTGAAGTCACAGAGATGACTATGTAATCCTCTAAATATAACTCAAGATGTCATTGCCACAAAGTTCTACCAGCTGAGATAAAGCAGAGATGTGGTGAGGCAGAGGGTGGGAAGCAGCCCTGAGAAGTACCCTCTGAGGAGGAAACAGAGCAAGAGGTGGCTGGGACGTCAAGCCACTCACTACCCAGGGGACCTGTCAGCCTACCATGCCATGGGAACTGCGGCAACATTGACTGGGACAACTATGTCAAGCCAAGGATGTGGGGGACTCTGCACCACTTAATGGTCCCTGAATGGGGGGGGGGGGCGTGGGGGTGTTCATACCAATAAAACAATTCTGAGGTGTTTTAAATTTAAGTACTGTGGCCTTCCCCCAGCCTTGAGTAGGCTATCCAAATCCCCAAGGGTTTTACACCTAGCTGGAGTCAGCGCACGGTCTCCCTGCTTTTGCAATCTTCCTACTGCAGCTTTGAGGAGTTGACCACCTGTTGAGCTTGCTTTGCAACTCAATCCAGCTGAAAAAAAGGATGGGACTGGGTTTTGCCTATATAAATGCAGTGCTGAAAATTAAACTTTGAGCATCGACCAGAAACCTTTGTTTTGGCTTCATCCTTCTCTCACTCTCTCTGTCCTTTTTCATTTCCAGCCTCCCTTTCAGGTACCCAGTTCAACCATGGCTGCCGGACAGCAACAAAGTACAAAGGCCAGGAAATGGACGTGGAAAAGGAGCCATAAGGGAGATTATTTAGTTAATGGTGTCAGGCAAAACCAAAATAATACTGTTTATGGGCTGGGGACATGACTCAATAAGAACACTTGCTGCACAGCATGAGAACCTGAGTTCAAATCCCCAGCACATCAAAAGCTGGGTATGGCCAAGCACAATGCTGTCCCAACACTGAGGAGTGAAGACAGGAGGCTCACAGGGGCCTGCAGCCGCCTAGCACCAGAATCTGTGAGAAACACTGTCTCAGAGAAGTAAGGTAAAGAGCAACAGCAGGTCACCTGACACCTGCTCTGGCCTCCATTCATGTACACATATGTACACGTGAGTACACACATGCAAACACATCTTTATGTTGAAACCCGTGATCAAATCTCATTGCCACATACACAGCTCCATGTCTTCCCACATAGCGTATAAATTATCTAGACACTTATTCCCAAAAACCAGGAAGTCGGACATCCTTTGCTGGGAAGATTCCTTCTGCCCCACACCTTTGCTGGCTCCTGCCCATGCTGATCCTCTTAGCCATGGCCGAGCTCCCTCCTTGAAGTTCAGAACTGTTTTGACCTATGGCGGCTCTGGCCTTTTCCAGTTGTGCTCCAGCCCCACTGCTGGTAGCTGTAGGATAGTCTAGGTCAGTAGTTCTCAAGTTTCCCAATGCTCGGCCTTTAATCAGTTCCTCAAGTTGTGGTGACCCCCCCACTGTAAAATTGTTTTTGTTGCTATTTCATAACTGTCATTTTGCTACTGTTATGATTCTTAATGTAAATATCTATGTTTTCTGATGGTCTTAGGTGACCCCTGTGAAAGGGTCTTTCGAATGTTAAGGGATCACAACCCACAGGTCTTGACCACTGCTGGTCTAGGGAGCTGGTTCTTTGTTTAGCTGGAATCTATGGTTGCTCAATAAGGTCTTTTGTTTCCAAGACACTTATCTCCAGAGTTAGGGTGTAAGCACCTGTACTTGTGCTCCTCGGGCCTACAGACTCCTCCTCCTGTGCACCACTTCCAGCAAAGCGGCCTTCTTGGTCTCTATCTTCCACATGCCCTGCACTTGGGCACTAAAGTTCTCTGCATTCTCCTGTCGCAGCAGCCTCGGCTTTTCCTCTGGAGCACATATCTGAGTATGTGTGAGAGTGGGTGTAAGAGTGTGTGTGACTGTGTGTGTGTGTGTGTGTGTGTGTGTGTGTGTGTGTGAGAGAGAGAGAGAGAGAGAGAGAGAGAGAGAGAGAGAGAGAGAGAGAGAGAGAGNGAGAGAGAGAGAGAGAGAGAGAGAGAGAGAGAGAGAGAGAGAGAGAGAGAGAGAATGCATGCATGAGAGAGACAGAGGGGGCAGGGGTGTGAGGGTGATCACTCCCTCCTCACCAGGATTCTCTAGTTCTACTTCCTTCCCAGTGTCTTGTCTTGTCCGTCCTTCTTCCCTTCCTTCCTTCTTTCCTTCCTTCCTTCCTTCTTTCCTTCCTCCCTCCCTTCTTTCCTTCCTTCCTTTCTTCCCTTCTTCCTTCCTTCCTTCCCTTCTTCCTTCCTTCTTTTTTCTTTTTGAGACAGGTTGTCCTAACACTTTTGAAGTAATCAGGCTTGCCTTGAACTCACAGGTATCCTCCTGCTTTAGCCTCCCAAGTGCTGTGATGCTCCCAAGGTATGTGGACCACCTTTTCTTGAAAGGTGACACTGGACAGTGGCTGTGCAAGTGTTATGGCAGAGAGCAGTAGATTCGGAGAAGAGGGCCAGATGCAAGCAGGAGGTTTGTGACAAACAGAATCTGGCCAGTCACTTAACTCCACTGCCATCACAGACATTCAAAAAGCAACAGGTATGTTTGTGTTGCAATAAAACCTTATAGAAAAGAAAGCAGGAGCCAGACATAGTGGCACATGACTTCAGTCCCCAGGACTTGGAGAGCAGAGGCAGAAGCAGATCTCTTATGAGTTCGAGGCCAGCCAGTCTACAGAGTGAGCTCCAAGATAGCCAGAGAAACATTGTCTTGAAAACAAAACAAAACAAAACAAACAAACAAAAAAACCAACAACAAAAAAGGGTGTGGGACAAAAGTTCAAGGCCAGCCTGATCTATATAGACACACCAGAAGAGAAGGAAGAGCTGGCTGTGGTACCACACTCCTTTAACTCCAGCACACTCTAGATAAAGCAAGTGAGCTCTGTGAGTTCCAGGCCTGATCTAATCTATAGTCAGTTCCATGCTGCCCAGCCCACATAGTGAAAGCCTGTCTCAAAATAATAGGAGGACGAGAGCTCAGGAGGAAATAAATCAACTGATAGCATGAAGGCCCTAGTTTGCCAGCCCTGGCTCCTAGATCACCCAACCCCAGCCACTTCCCTGGCAACGGACTTCATTTCTTGTGTTTTAGTCCTCTCATGTATTAAACATGCTGACACCAGTATATGCCTCACTGGGCTTTGGGAAGGACTGAACGAATGTCTGAAACACAGTAGACACTGCATAACCATGAGTCTCCATAGCATAAAATGTATTGCTAATGGTAGTGCTTCCCAACACCAGACTATTAACAAGTAGTAAATACACACAGTGGTGGAGGTGGTGAGGGTGGTGATGGAGGAGGTGGAGGAGATGGAGGTGGAGGAGGTGGTGGAGGTGAAGGTGGTGGTGGTGGTAGTGGTAGTCACAGTCACAGAGCCAATTCAGACAAGGACAAAAGCAGAGAAGCAAGCCAAGAAAGGAACAAGAGGTACATAGACCTCCATATGGCCCACAGAAGCTCCATGACAGGACAGCTGGACAGTCTGGATGGCCAGACAGGTGACCCTACATCACCTCTCTGTGAATGACCCATCTGTGTGTCTGGCAGAACTCAGACAAGAACTGTACAGTTACCCCTATTCTGAACAAGACAGCCAGCTGGAAGAGTCACAGGTCACTGGAATTAGTCCTCTCAAGAGGCAGGACAACAAGGGAAAAATCAGTCTTTGCATTCCTAAATGGAACAGTGACTGTGCCATCTGCAAGCCAGGAGGCAAGCTGGGACTTAGTGTCGGGGTCCTGGAAAAAGTAAAACGGTCCTCTGGATGCAGGTGAGGCATCACATGCCAACGAGCCATGTCAGGAGTGTCCCCAAGGTACCACAGCCGTAACCACTTTCAGATCCCTGAAAGCAGAGATTCTAGGCCAAGGACAGAAACTGTCACCTTCACAGTTCGCCTAGGACCATGTTACTTATGATGTAATCCAC
This sequence comes from Mus pahari, assembly GCF_900095145.1. NCBI lineage: Eukaryota > Metazoa > Chordata > Mammalia > Rodentia > Muridae > Mus > Mus pahari. Next base: position 7,545,041 of record NC_034601.1, on the reverse strand, counting down.
GCTGTTCAGCTGGATTGTTCTCAGTATTCATACCTCTATAATGTTCTCAGTAT
>NC_034601.1:7533127-7544803 GCF_900095145.1 Mus pahari | reverse complement strand
CCTCTATAATGTTCTCAGTATTCATACCTCTATAATGTTCTCAGTATTCATACCTCTATAATGTTCTCAGTATTCATACCTCTATAACGTTCTCAGTATTCATACCTCTATAATGTTCTCAGTATACATACCTCTATAATGTTCTCAGTATACATACCTCTATAATGTTCTCAGTATTCATACTCTATAATGTTCTCAGTATTCATACCTCTATAATGTTCTCAGTATACAACCTCTATAATGTTACTCACAACATGATCCACACTGTTCAACCACATGGCCCTTCTCAGTCTACACACCTCCATATACACTGTTGGGAGAAGCTAACAGTAGGACTGACCACACAAACAGAAACAGAACTCAGTGTCTGTGTCATGTGAGCCCACTCACCCTTCCTATACGACCCAGTTCTCATGCTGTTTTCTGATGCTGACAGGGTGTGGCCTTAGCTGACACACAGTCCCCTGAAGGAGAATCCAGGCAGAGTTTACTATTGAAGTGGTTAAAGCCACCCCTGGAATGGTAAGCTCCCAGAATGCATGTCGCTGAGTGAGTGCTGAGTGCGCATCCAGGAGCTCGAGGCCCACGCCCCCACCTGCACCCATCAGTCTTCCTCTGCACTTAAGCAGAAGTGAGCTGACCTGAGACAACAATGACAGCAAGGTCTCTCTTCATGCCACTCAGTCACTGAGCAAGCTGACAGGCCCTTTATGTGATACTTAGTCACTAGAAAGCACACTGGTGAGGAAAAGGGTGTTTGCAGATGGGGTATCTGCACTCAGAGTGACGAACTGAAAGTGTAGAATGTGAAGTCTCTCCTAACACTCACTCATTTGCCTCTCAAAGTTCTGCTATGCGCTCCTGACCCATCCTGCAGAAGGCTGAACATGGCCAGTTCTTGATTCATTCCTACCATAGCAGGGAAAAGTCAGGAACAGCAGTGGGGGGGCTGCTATGGATAAATGTGTTCTGTGTGAACTCCACTTCCTGAAAGAAAACCCTGTGGCTCAAATAAGTCAGCTCAAATAGACAGCTCAGGCTGCTCCTCCATCTTTGAATACCAGCTCACTTCCAAGTGAGAAGTTATCAGTCAAAAAAGAACATATACTTTTAAACACCAGTAAATATCACAACAGTGCCAGGCCAGAGGGAAACATCATGGTTAAACTTCTACTGGGCTGGAGAGAGGCTCTGTGAATAATTCGAATGTTAGCAAGCATGAGGACTGGACCCACACAAACAGCAAAGCCAGTGGCATGGAAGCTGCCTGTGAGTTGTAGCACTGAGGAGACAGAGATGGAGGATTCCAAGGGCCATCTGCCTACACCGTCCTAGTCAGTGAGCTCTGCATGCAGAAGAGACCCTGCAATCAAGGACGGTACCCAATAACAGTTCTAGGCCTCATGCACATGCATGTTCATACATGTTTGTGTCCACGCATAGGGACATGCATACCTACACAGGCACACCACATACATTCATTCAAGAAAAGAACTGACTTAAAAAAAAATCTCTCATACCTACCCATTCCGCCTGCCTTAAAGTCCTGCTGTGTGACAATTCATCCTTTATGGGTTCCTTTCTGTTGTCCTTCCTGAAGTTTTCCCCCTTTTATTTGCTTGCTTCTTTGTTTGTTTATGTATCTGGGTGTTTTGTTTGTGTGTATGCCCGTGCACCGTCTGTGTGTAGTACTGCAGAGGTTAGATGAGGCACCAGATACCCTGGAACTGGAGTTGCAGACAGCTGTGAGCCCGTAGGTGCTAGGCATCAAACCTGGATCCTCTGGGAGAGCAGCCAAGTGCTCTAAGCCATTTACTTCTCCAGAGGCCTCAGCAGCTCCGTTTGGACCTCTCCCCTCCCACTGCCCTTCCACTCATCCTTATTACATCGCTTATACATCCACATCCATCCCTACCTCAGCATCTTTATAGATGTCCTCCCTACTGTCTAGACTAGTGTCCCCTTCCCCAGATCTTAGAAGAACTGACTCCTTCCAATCTTCTGGTCTCTGTGTCCCACATTGCACCCAGGGGGAATGCTTCTCTCACTCTGCGAGTTCAAGTTCTGCACCCTCAGTGGCATTCTGCTTACATAGGACATTAGTCAAATGTCTACGCTCAGGAGATCTGGCCTCTGCCCTGTCAAGCTTCTTCCTGTCACTTCAACATTCTGCCCTCTCACATTCCTAGAAAACTCTCCTCCCAGCAGGAAGACATGAGTCTGAATCTCAGCAAGAAGAAGAAAACAGTGTGGCTGTGTGTGCCTGTAATCCTGGCACTGTACAACAGGAGGTCCTGGCACTCACTAGCCGGTTAGCCAAAACACTGGCTTTGTGTTCACTGAGAGGCCCTGTCTCACACTAAGTCAGAGAGCAACAAAGACTGACACCTGGGGACCAACTCTGAATCCTCCCACACAAATAAAGACATAAATAAGGCCGCCTCCCTATACCACCTTTCCACATGGCCAAGGGTCTTATTACTTAGGGGCCTCCCCAGAAAGGCTGGTGACCAACTTGTCTAAAAGAGTGCACCAACCCTGAATTCTCCATCTGCCATCAGAACCAATGAGTACATGATGAGCAGGCTCTTTTGCCCTCCAGGACCCCAGGAGAAAGACTGTCTCCTTTCACTTTGCTGCTCAGCTCAGACACTAGCACAGAGCAGGCATCCAGAGTGTTTGCACTCAGGTCACACCTACCATGCGCCAGACATGCTATTTAAAGCACTCAGCCCAGAGCCAACAAAGCAGTTGCAGCCAGGTACTGTCAGAGACCAGAAGCTTCTGAGCCGGCTCCAGGCTTCTAGGCCTTTGTTTTTACCGACTTTACCCACACATTAATTTACCTATTATAAACTCCCCCACCCTTCTCTGTATACCAAATTTTAGCAATGCACAGACGGGCCTGTTCACTGATGTATTACCTGTAGCTGTCTTCTCACTAGGACAGCTTCAGTGGTCATGACAGAGACCATATGTTCTATATAGCCAGAAGCATTCACTCTCTAGCCTTTCATAGAAAAGGTATGCCAACCTATGGCAAGTCAAGATGCCCTGGCCAAGCCCAGAGGCCAAGTCAAATAGATGAACATTTATTGCTATCAAGAAAACAGGGCAGGGTACCAGAGTGAAATGGGAGAGTACACTGACAAGGTACCTCTGAGGCAGTGACATCTGTGCTGGGCCTGAAAGGGAGCCAGCTGTGCCAGGATCTGGGGGACAGCACCCGGGAGGGGAACCATTAAATAAAAAGCCATCAAGTCGGAGCAGGCTGGCATCAGTCACAGTCCAGCAGAAAGCAGATGGCACAGAGGGGAGTCGGTGAGACCTAACCAGAGTGCTGACAGGAAGGAGAGCAAGGGATGGTGGAGCTGGCCATGCAGAAAGCCCCTAGTCCCAGGCTCAGCAGGCATGCAGAGCTGAGGGTAGCAGTGGGCACTGGGCCTAGAATGACAAAGCAGCCAGGCACTTAGTAAGATGCAGATGATGGGGTAGGAGCCACTACAAAGATGGTGCAGCAGGCCCCAGAAGACTCCAGGAACTCACTGGCCGGGCAGCCTAGCTGACCCAGAGACCCTACCTTAAAGGAATAAGGACTAGAAGAATATGCCTGAGGTCCTCCCCTGACCTCCTCAGGCATAGGCCCACACCCTGAGATTTTAAAAAAAGGCAATATGGCCAAGAGTCTTACCCACCTCTTTCAGTGATACTGCAGTATTTGTAGCATCCTGTCTAAGCTCTGCTCCACAGTTACCTGGCAACAGCCAGGTGTACCTGACTCACTATAAAGGGGCTGCTTGCCCCCTCCTCTTTCACTTGCTCTCTTGTCTTCTTGTTCTGCTCTGTCCCCTCTCCTCACATGCTCAAGGCCAGCCTCTACTCCTCTAGTCCTCCTCCTCCTCCCTCCTCCTCCTTCTTCCTTCTTCCTTCCTCCTTCCTCCCTCCTCCTCCTCCTCCTCCTCCTCCTCCTCCTCCTCCTCCTCCTCCTTCTTCCTTCTCTCCCTCTCTCCCTCCCTCTCTCTCTCTGCCTTTCCCTCTACTATCATTGGTGCCAAAACCTGGAATTTGGAAACTCTGTAAGTTTACATCACCCCTGCTACAACATGGAGATCCACACTCTCTAGCCAAAATTTCAAAGAACTGGTAAGCCCCCTTTGGGACATCCCCATGGTCCCAGAGGAGAGTTCTTGAGCCCAGAGCTACCCCTGTGCTGCCTTTGAGGATGGGAGACACTCAGTCTCTCACTGACCCTCGTTCTAGGACTCTTTCCCTTAGGTGAGACTTCTCTCTCTCCTTTTGAGACAGTTTCTTTCTCGTGGTGAAAGTCCCAGGCCGCACAACGATGTGTTTATAAAAAGATAAAGAAAGAAGGAATATGCTCTATGGAGGTGTGAAGTATGGAAGAAGGGGTGCTCCGTGGCCCATGCCAAGGCATCCCTTCCCCTGGTAGTTAAGAGGGTAGTAAAGGCACAGAAAGGCAGAGATGATAGAGGAGTAGAGGCCAGCCATGAGCACGTGGAGAGAAAGGGGAAGGAAAGCAGGGAAAGGGCAAGGGAGGGACAAGAGACCGAGAGGGCAAGCAGCCCCTTCATGCTGGGCCAGGCCTACCTGGCTGTCGCTTAGACAAAATGCTAACAGTATTTAGCATTAAACTTCCAGAGGGAAGTTTAATCTAAGACATTTGATGCCAAAGCCTTGAGAAGGAAGTAGCAAAGCCTCAGGGGGCTGCTCAGCACATGGGCAGGAACAGTCTGTGCCTCTGCTCAGAGAAATGGGTCAGATACTCAGTGCACTGAGCCCCCATCTCTAAGGATGGCAGGGACAGAACTCAGCCAACTCCCTGAAGGACTCAACAGGCTGTGCACGCCTAGGTGGGGGAGAGGCTAAACTGAGGTTAGCTTGGCTGCAAGTCTCACACACTGGTGTAGATGCCAGCCACTGCTGGGAGCCAAGGAAGCCCTCTGTTAGTCAGGTGTCCTCTACCTGCAGTTCATTCTAGAGCTGCCCTGCGGAACGTAAGCTATGAATCTCATTCTCCACTCTAACCACTCTCCACCAGCAGCAACCTGAGTCCACAGGCACAGGAGACATCCCTCCCAAGGCCGAATCAAGCCAACAGTAAGAATACTAATCACAATTGTAATTAGTAATACTAATTAGTAAGAATACTAATCACAACTGCAAGAGTGTCAGGAGTCAGCAAAGCCAGTCCCATCTTCCCCGTGTCCCCAATGCAAGTGAGGGAAACAGAAACAAAGACACCCAGGCTCACACAGCAGGAGGCGAGGGGCACACACTGCCTTCCTCCACATTCTTCTATCTTGCGGCCCACAGCCAACACACAGCGAGGCACAGTGTACATTTAAGAGGAGTCTGCAGGACTACCAAGGGACATAAAAGTACTCCAGCAGTCCATCTGGGAGGTCACATCTCTGGCACAAGGACAAGCAGTCCACTGAGGTGGCCCTCACTTGTGCATCACAGAACTCACATTTAACACAGACTGAGAGCAGTACAACAGGCACCACCATTCTCAGCCCAGAGGGTGAAACACCAGGGCCAATCCTGGAGGCTTCTCAGAGGTGCTGGGACATTACAGCTGGCTCCTGAAAGACAGGCACGACCTACTCTCAGAACACGGGAGAAAGGGCATGTACAGAGAACCAGAGACATGAAGGGATTTTGGAGACCAGCCCTGTGTGTTGCTTCTACTTCACCAGATTCAGACCAGAGAGCAACGAGGCCTTGAAGCAAGGGATCCAGTCAGTGACAGGAGTCAGACCCTGGTCTTCACTTCCTAGCTCACACAAACTTGAGCACGTCTGCTAAGCTGGTTACTTTTGTCATCACTGTGACAAAACAACAGACAAAGGCAATTTAAGGGAGGCAGGGATTATGTGAGAGAACACAGACTGTCCTGACAGGAAAGGCCTGGATAACCCTGGCCAGCAGCAGCTCCTGGCAGCAAAAGAAGTTAAGGGAGACCTGGGGGTGTGACTCAGGGGTACAGAGCTTGCCTAGCATGCATAAGGTCCCAGGTTCCATCCCAACACCAGAGCACCTGAGTATAACCGCTCAAGCCCTCATCCTGAACCTACCTGTGATTTCACACTGCTGTGGAGGTCAGTTATAAAGGCACTACTTACTTCCTGTCCCCAAACACCAGGAAGCCTCTTTACTTCCTGCCTAATGGCTTTCTCCACAAAGGAGAGGAGACCAGACACCAAACAGGGCAGTCTAAAGGCCATTAGCACCCAAGTGACAGTAGTCAATAGAAGACAAAGTCGTGGATGACTGTCCTGCGAACCATCCCAAAGCACCCCATCCACTAACCCACTCCACCAAGTCCCTCCTCCCTCTCTCCCTCCCCCACCTGTCCACTGCAGCTTCTGAGGATCAGCTCCCAAATAAGGAGAACAGACTGAAATAGGGTTTACCTACACAGCCCACCTAGAGGGCCACCCCACAGCACTTAAAGGCCTCTGGGTTTTACCCACATCATCAGCTCTGGGGCCTGAGAAAGCCACAAGAAACCTTCCAGCTCCCAGAGGGGCCTCTGCACGTGCTCTGCTCGTCCATCCTTTGTGGGCTAGGTGGACAGTAACTTCTGGAAAAAAACTGATCACCTGGGCAGGTAGGCAATGACCACAAAGACCTGAATCCGCCTGCCTCAAAGACTATCATATCAGCTTTCTCTAACTAGCATGGGAGAAAGCCAGGCTGTCCCTACAAACAGGGATCCCAGCTAAGACCTGTGCTACATCTAGCTTCCCTGAGCTTCTTGATAACTCTGGAGGTATGAAAAAACAGGGAGGGAAACTGAGGCAATGAGACCAGAAGGGCTGCGTGGGAATGAAGCAGGTCACCTCACAGAGGGGACCCCTCTCCACAACACAGTCACCAGTATAGGTGATCCAGGACGGGGAGATTACTGCAGCAGGGGAGATTAGAGCAGTGGTTCTCAACCTTCCTAATGCTGCAGGCCCGCCCAGCTTTCACAGTAAGTAGTTTTACCCATTAAACCATTTTGACAATTTCTTTTTTTTTTTTTTTTTTCCTTTTTCCTTCTTATTTGTGGGGGTGGGGAAGGGCAGAGTCTATCACTGAGTCCAGAGTACATCAGTACATCCAGACTTGCTGGCCAGTCCCAGGGATTCCCCCTGTCTCTGCATCTCAGCTCTATTACAGATGGGTACTATATCCAGATTTCTATGTGGATACTTCATGCGGGTGCAGCAAACACTCTGCTGCCGACCTGTCCCCGCATCCCCACCCAAGTCCTCGGCTTTTCTAATGAGCATCTCACTGCCCAGGAATGGGGCTCACCACCCACTCGAACAGATGTCCAGGTCTGTTATGGAGGCAGGTCTCCTTCACCTGCTAATAACGATGTCCTGGGTTCACCTCTTCCCTGTGCTCTCAGGAACACATTTTCTGGCTCTTAGCTGGAGCTGCCCCCTAGTGGCAGGCTAAGCTGTATTTCCATGCACAGACAGCCACAAAATTACACTATTAAAATCTTTGAACCAAACACATTCCCTCCTGAGATTCAGTTCTCGTTTCTGATGAGCATAGTGCAACAAGCCGCAACCAGCCAGGGCTCGGATGGAAGTGGAGAGTGGGCTACAGGAGCTGGACTAGGAGAGACTGAGGGCAGGGCACGCAGCACAGAGAACATATGAGGGGGTTGGGGGTAGGAAAGCAAGCCTCTCAAGTGACACTCATGAGCTCCCCATGGGACATGCTAGGCTCTGGGTTCATGCTCTGAGGATAAAGAAATGATGACCAAGAACTAGCTAGGAGCTTTTTTGGTTGTTTTGTTTTGTTTTTAAACCAGATAAACAGGACGTGACGTTAGCTATGACCACAATAAGTGCTGCTGTCATGATTAGAGTCTGCAGGTCTCCACAGCCTCTCTCTGTTTTGATTACGTTCTCCCCAGCCTGTGGTGCAAGGTAGGAATGCTGGGACCGTGAAGGCTGGAGAACCTAGCTGGCAGCAGAGACCCACAGGGGGCAGGGCCAGGTGCTGCCCACACTTCCTGGCCCCTAACTGACCCACGCCATGCACATCCAGACACACCCTATCGGCTGTGATGCCTGGGACCCTCCAAACCCAGGGACTAGAGCAAGCTTGCTGTTTCCCTAGTCAGCAAGGAGAAAAATATCTGATATACCTGTAAAGACGAGTCTGCTAGAACCGACTCTGCTCTGTTTTGGGACTTAGTGTGAACCAGGAAGCCAGTTCCCATTTCAGAAGGAGCAGGACAGCTGGCTCTAACAAAGCCGCCCAGACCTGGAAATCTCGCTCCATCCTCAAAGGCAAATGTGCCTCTTTGTGGGCAACTATACAGTAAGCACACTGTCAAATTTTCTATTAAAAATACTGAATTCTGGTGCTTTTTGGATTGTTATAAGGGGAAGCAGAGAGGAAGGGACCTCCAATTATTTATGTCAAAATCTGCAAAAATAAGAAATATTTTTACATCTAATTGTGTGTGACACTTTGCTAGAACATTCCCTAGTAAGAGCTCTCCTGACAGCTCAAGCTTTTAGCTGGAGGAAGCCATGGCCACCAGTCAAAGCTGAGGAGGCAGAAGGTCAAGATGGCAACAGTCAGATAGATCGCCTTCTGTCTGTCTCTCTGTCACACTGCCTGACTACATGAAACCACATTAAAACAATTGTAAAGCCACATTTAAATGTTTATTGCAAAAACTGAGAATGAAAGGCAACCCTCAGGAAGGCACCTCAGGACTGCAAGGCTGCCATAGGGCAGGAGACCATGGAAACTCAGAGAGGAGCAGAGAGGAGCTACAGAGGAGGTCCAGGAAGAACACACTCCAGCCCCAGAGACAAAGTCAGCGGCCTCTTTCAAAGTCATCGTCCTTGACTGCAAACAGTCCCAAGAAAGGGAAGGAAAAGACCACAGTAAGGGATATGACCACTGAGATATTCTGTGGTAGTCACAGATCACCAAAGGCACCCTGGTAGCCACGAAGAACAGATGTCAGGGACAGGCAGACAGACCCACACAGAACCACACCACTAAATGCAGAGCCTTATTCCTAACACTTAGCCTGTCACCTCCCAGGAGCTGAGGAAATGGCAGCCCTAGCTCGCCGCCACTGTGGGGCTAACCAAGTGACATACAGGAGACAGGAGAATCTGAAGCACAGAAGACATGATAAATTAACATATGTATACACACACACACACACACACACACACACCACTATTAAAGTAAATCTTAGGAGCTGGAGGGACAGCTCAACCTTTAACAGAGCATCACACCCTTGCAGTGGGCCCAAGTTCAGTTCCCAACACTCACATTAGGCCACTCATGTCCACCCCTCACTCCAGCTTCAGGGGGTTCAACATCCTCTTCCGGCCTCCACGAGCAACTGTACTCATGTGCATACACACATAATTTAAAAATAAACAAATTAAGCCTAAAGTAAATATTGTATGTTATGAATCACTGGAGCTGTAGTATGTGTGCACTACATTCACCTCAGCCTATTGCAGCGACCAACAAAGTTGTCAGACTCTGTCTGGAGAACACACTGTAGGAAGAGCCTAAGGGAAGCCCTACTGGCCCTTAAGTTCAGCGAAAGGAAAACACGGACACACGGCTGCCTAGCTAGGAAAGGGGAGGGTTTCCAAAAGGTGTCCACTTTCTCCTCCATAGAATCAGAAGACATGACTGTATTGATGTATCCCTCCTTCCTGGGTTGTAAACAAGCTCTTGGTCAGAGTGAGGGATACGGTGATGCAAATATGAGATCAGCAAAGGGAAGAATCTACCACACTGCTATCCGCAGTGCATCTAAGTCTAATTTGCTGTTGAAATTAAAAAGACAGAGGTGGGCACAAACAACTGCCCAACCAACAGTAGCTGAGGATCTAGGACACCCTGGGCACTGGGGACACAGTAGTGGCCAAGCACAGTTGACATCAAGGAGAGGAAGGAAGTCTATGGTCAGGGAGAATGGAAGATTGTACAAGAGGAGACATTATCACAAGATTCAAAGGGAGTGTAGGAAGAGAAAGCAAATGGGGAAGATGGCACAGGGTGCTTCGAGGGCTGAGAATATTCTCCACTCAGAGGTCTGTGGGTACCAGTTACAGTCAGAGGAAATGGTACAGAGGAAATGAGCAGGAAGCAGGCAGGGACAGGTCAGATGTACACATCAGGGACAGGATGAAAGTGGTATGGGCTGATTTACATTTAAAGGGCAACATCAGAACCAACTCGAGTAGAATCAATGTGAAATTTCAGACACAGACAGTATCAGGGATAGTTGCTAACTTTACCTCTGACGATATAGTAGTATGGAATATGATTGATTGTACAGACTTTTTTCTGTTTGCTTCTGTTTTAATAGTAGTAGGAGTTGAACTCAGAGCCTTAAACATTCTAAGAAAGCACTGTACCATTGGCCTCCATTTTCACCCCACTCATCAGGGTCTTCCTTAAATCCTTACTAGTTTTCATATGTAACTGTACTAGCAAAATGGCTCAGTAGGTTAGGATACTTGTCACCAAGCCGGATGACCTGAGCCAGAGCCTTGGGATGCACATGGTAGAAGAAAAAAAAAATGATTCCAAGAAGTTATCCTCTGATTTCTACATTTGCACCACCAGATGCATGCGCCACCATACATGTATGCACCACCATACATGTACACCTGCAAATAAATAAGTATAATAAACCATTTCTCATTCAGCAAGGCTTGTTGGTACACACCTATAATCCCAGTACTCGGCAGGCAGAGGCAGCCACCTCTCTGTGAGTTCAAGGACAACTTGGTCTACATAATGACTTTCAGGACAACTAGAGCTATTTAATGAAACCATGTCTCAAAATTCATGTGTCACCAATAATTTAAAGGCAATGTATTTAGGTTGTTCTTTAGGTTCGAACCTACAGAGTTCCCCACAAGCTCATGTTTGGGAAAGCTATGGAATCTTTAAGAGGAAGAGCCAGGATGCTGGAAGGGAACTAGGGACAGGCCTCTGAAGTTCGAGCCCAGCTGTTCTCTGCTTCTGGCCGGCTGCCACAGGCCACTGCTGAGCAGACAGAGCTGGTTAGCCACTCCTCTCCTGTCACACAACAACCATTCTCCAAAACCCAAATAAGGCTTTCTGCCTTTAAGCTGTCTGTCTGGGATTTGGCTAAAGCAATGCAAAAACAACTGATGTGGTTCTCTAGCCAAAAAAACAAAAACAAAAACAAAAACAAAACAAAACAAAATCAAATAAAAAGGTCAGAGCAATGGCAAGTTAGGTACAGGCAGTTACAACAGACAGAGCCACAGAGGTTTGGTAAGCCAGCCCATCTGAATGTGCTCGAGACAGTTCTCAACAAAAAGTCAAGCAGGAGGAAGAAATATTAAATTCTGGGGGCTAGGGACATACCTCCTTAGAAGAGAGCTACCCTAGCATGTACAGGTCCTAGTTTCAATACCAAGCATCCAGCACTCTCCAGGTATTTAAAAAAGAGAAAGAAAGAAAGAAAGAAAGAAAGAAAGAAAGAGAGAGAGAGAGAGAGAGAGAGAGAGAGAGAGAGAGAGAGAGGATAAGGATCTAGAAAACCATATGGTGACTGCCATGTCCAGAGAGAGCTAGAGCCAAGGACAGGTCCTTGAACAGAGGTAACAGCCAAATGAATAA
>NC_034601.1:7512062-7533082 GCF_900095145.1 Mus pahari | reverse complement strand
GAGAGGAGAGGAGAGGAGAGGAGAAGAGAAGAGAAGAGAAGAGAAGAGAAGAGAAGAGAAGAGAAGAGAAGAGAAGAGAAGAGAAGAGAAGAGAAGCCAAATAGCTAGGTAGCCAAGAAAAGTCATCTTGGCCTGGGTCACGCTCCTCTGGAAGCCCATTAGCATCGGGGGAACCTTCTGCCCTGCCGCATCCTCAATCCAACCTTTCCATCACATCTCATATGTGGCAGGTAATTCCTCCTGTAGATAAAGGAATCAAGATAAATTAGCCTCAATTTACACAAATTAACCCAAATCACAGGCTGAGGCCCAGCCAGTGACCCAGGAATAGCCACTTCTTCACAGCCTGGGGCCTCCTGACACTGTGACCTTAGCAATTACAAAGGAATGACTATGGCAAAAGATGTGCTAATCAGCCCCCATTTTGGCCATAACACCATGCCACAGGGGCTGTGCATCTAATGTTGCAGCACTGACTCCTGTGCTAAGACCTGACACTTCATGCCCTAGGTAGAAAAGGTCCGAGGCTCCTATGGATATACGCTGGCACCAGCGCAGACCTGGGCAAGAGCTGGCTCCTTATTTCCTGCCCTGTACAACTACCTCATTCACATCTTGATCACAGGCATCTAACACAGACAACAGATCTTTTGGGAAGACAGAGCCTAATTCAAGAGCCACACAACCCAAATCAGGATTAAGCTGTTGGTTCTACCCCTATCCTCTGGAATGCTTCAATGCTGTTTAAAGTTAGGACTCTCCAGTGGGAGTCACTCACCCTCCCGCCCCACCTCCATGTCCACCCTTAGACTATCTTCCTTCCATTCAGGACAAGGAATGTATAGAGGGAGATCTGTGCTCAGATCAGATGAGAACACTGTTATACCTCCTTGAAGGCATTTACTATTCCCATTGTCCACAAACCCAGATTCCACCACAGTTTAGATATGAAAGTCCCCATAAAACTCATTGCTGAAGGCTTCATTCCTGGTGTGTGTCTGGGGCTTTTCTGAAGTGAGCAGAGCATGAAGGCTCTGCCCTGCTCAGTCACTGACTGATTCTCATATAGAGTTGTAATCTGATGGCACTCCCGGGTGTGGGGTGGAAACCAGGGGACAAGGGCTAGGTAGAGAAGCCAGGCTACTGGGGACATGGCCCTAAAGATTATACCTTGTGCCCAGCCTTCTGCTGTCTCTTACCCATGCTTTCAGACACCCATCTTAGATCCAAAGCAATGGGGCCATCCCCACTGACAAAGCTGAAACCAGGAGCCAAGGAAGATTTCCCTTCTTCCTTTTCTCCAGTGTCTGTCACAGCTGACTAACACACACCCAACCCTTCACTAAGACCTGTGGAACTGTCCCCATGCCCCTTTCCTTAGTCCCCAGATGCACCCTAGCATTCTGTGCTACAGTCATAGAAGCTACCTCTGGCTTCAGCATGGCCTCTTCTTTTGTGCCTCTATCTTCCTCACAGGCTGTCCTTATTGGTCTGGAATGCTCCTGTTGGCCTTCTAGAAGAATTTCCTTGCACCTAGAAACCATCCTTGAGTGTAGGTAGCAGTGAAGACTGTGGATGTCACATTACCTGTTTACCAACTTCACCTCAAGCACCAGCCTCCTGGCCTTCGGTGTGTCATCTCACTTCTGACCATGGGTGACGCTCCTTCTAACTGCTGTACCTATTTTGTAAATTTAAGCATCAAGGATGGGCATGGTGCTACACACTTGTAATCCCAGCACTTGGGAGGCTGAAGCCACAAGATCACACATTCCCCTAGAGTATACAGCAAGACCCTGTTTTGGCACATAAACAGAGGCAAGCTCACTTGTCCAAGGCCACAAAGTGAACAAACATTTAAGGCAATGCTGACTGTGAAGCCCTGACAGCCATTGTGGTGACAATCTTACAGCTGACTATGAAGCCCTCACCTCATAGCCATTGTGGTGACAATCTTACAGCTGACTATGAAGCCCTGACAGCCATTGTGGTGACAACCTTACAGCTGACTGTGAAGCCCTCACAGTCATTGTGATGACAATCTTCCACACAGAACGCACAAGCACTGTTCCCAGACTACATCATAGCCAAGACCCTAATAAGTGAACTTTGGCGTGAGAGGTCACTATGTGCCCTGCAGAGAGTGCAGATCACTGTCCACCAAAGTCCCCTTCTCATTTAGACTGGCATTTCCTACTCATAAACCAGTAACCCCATCAGCCAGTCTCAGGACTCTGAGAAGGGAAGACCTGCAGAATTGCTACCTCCTCAAAAAAGACGACATGGGTCAATGAAATGGATCACCAGGCGCGTGCAACCATGACTGCTATCCAGAACCACATGGTGGAAGGAGAGAACTGACTTCAGGAAGATGGTCTCTGACCTCCACATGTTTTCTTACACATACACACACACACACACACACACGCACACGCACACGCACACGCACACGCACACACACGCACACGCACACACACACACACACACACACACGCACACGCACACGCACGCGCACACGCACGCACATACATGCATGCGCATACACAAGTGTGTATATACACTCCTGCATGCATACACAATACTTTTAAAATTTAACACAAAGAACTTGATGCTAGAGAGATGGGTCAGTGGTTAAGACCACTGGCTGCCCTTGCTATAGGACTCAGCTTTGGTTCCCAAATCCACACGGTGATTTCCAACTATCTGTAGCTCCAGTTCCAGAGCATCTGATGCCCTCTTCTGCCTTACTGGGCACCAGGCACTCACATGGTGCACATATTTACTTTTATTTTCTGTATAACATTCAGGCAAATATACAGAAAATAAAAGTAAATATTTTTTAAGAGGAGGAGGAAGAGGAGGGAGAGGAGGAAGGGAAAGGAAGAGGAGGAAAAGGAGGATGAGAAGGAGGAGAAGGAGAAGGGGAAGAAGAAGACGAAGACAAAGAAGGAAGGAGGGGGGAGGAGGAGGAGGAAGAAGAAACACTTTTTTTGCTGTGTTGAGATTTGAACCCAGAGCCTCATTCATGTTCAGCACCTTTCACTGAGCTAAACTGCCAGCTCTGAGACACATTTCCCACCTCTAATTCTATCTTCCTTTGGCCTGAAGACAGATGCAATATCAGGGAATCCAGCGGCTATCCTAGACTGTGAAATGACCTGAAACTTAAGCCAGAAACAGCAGAACAACACACAAGGGACACATATTCAGATGTTAACTCATTCAACAAACCCCTCCTGCATCCCAGTGCCTGTGAGGCATCCTGCCTGGAGTAGACTCATCAATAACCAAGTGAGACAAAGCCCCTGACCAGGTTAGGGTGTGAACACAAGGGTAGAAGCGGACACGATGAAAGGTGCCACACAAAACAAAAAGAGCAGCATAAAATCGAGGGGAGAAGGCACTGCTCTGTGGAGTCTGAGAGACAGAGACAGTGAGGAAGACCACGCTACAGCAGAGTCCCTCCCAGACAACCTCGTGAGAGCGTCCCAGTGCCCAGTGCATGCGGAAGAATTCCTTGTTCCCTCTCTGAAGGAACCCAGGAGGCTGGGCTCCGTGGCAAAGCGTCTCTACACTGCAGACTACTGCCTCCCACAAGGAGCAAGCACTCTTCACTGTCCTTGGTTTTCTGAGACAGAGTCTCATCTATAGCCCAGGCTGGCCTCGAATTCAGAATCCTCCTACCTCAGTCTCCTAAGCAGTGGGATTACAGACATTCACCACATCCCCAGCCCTGTGAGAGGTTTTTGTTTTTTTTTTAATTACACTGATTATTTTATATGTAGTGTGTGTGTAGGTGTGTGTGTGTGTATGAGAGAGAGAGAGAGAGAGAGAGAGAGAGAGAGAGAGAGAGAGAGATGCATGCCTGTTCCATAGAGCACATGTGAAGGTCTTTTAAGAACTAGATTGCTATGGTCCATTTGTAATATGAGGTGAACTTAAAGTTCATAAATTACAGACATCAGGAAGTGCTGGACCCCTCTCTCCCAGCTGATGCAGCCACAGTTCTCTGGGAACTAGAAAGTTACAGAGCCCACAGGAGAGAAGAGGGCATCTCAAGCCCCAAGTTACTCCTTAGCATTTCCTCAGCAGGTCATCAGGCTTAGCCATGAGCATGTTTACCTGCTGAACCATCTAGACACACACACACACACACACACACACACACACACACACACACACACACACACCCTGTCATTCCCAGGTGGCTCACTGGGACTTTTAAAGCCCAGGCAATTTTCTGGGCCCTCCAAGTTGATTTTGGCCTTGGAGCTGAACATTCAGTGAGGTCAAGTTTGAATCTTCTATAGAAAAGGCATCTGAGGGAAGGTCCATCTGCATCAATGAGAGCAGGCTGCACCCTCTCAGGGCTGCTAGCGTAGAAACAAGTCCAGTACATCTGAGCCTCCGCTCCACTTCATGCAAACCCGTGAATACAAACTTAGCAGCACACAAAGTCTGCAAAATTCCCGAGCACTAGACCTGACAGTCGTCTCTCTTTAAACCACATGGCTGCTGTGGCCAAAAATATCTCCCCTCCGCCAAGCTTCCTGTTGCTCACTCTGACTCCAAAATAACAAGAAGTGGCTTGGCAGTGATGTCATACTGCCACTGTCACTGCCTGCAGGGCACTCACATGCTGACTATATTTAAGACCCAGGCTTCATGTCAGTGACACAGAAATTGCCACCTTGTGAGCCAAACTGTACTGGAAAGATTGGGAAAATGACTTTCTGTGAATAAGCAGATTGCACGTGTCACCTTCTCTCTGGGCAGAGGAAGAGCCCAGTGGACAACAGCAAAAACCTCCAGCTCCGCGTTCTCACTGTTTCTGGGACATCTCTCCCAATGGGTCACCTTTTCAGGGCTCTCGGTTATCCCTCCACACTGCTCTGTGAGTTTACTTCTGTCCTCTAGATCTTCCCTATGTCCCATTAGGAAAGGCATCCCAGTGAAACACTAATGAACAGTGCCCAAGCTTCCCTCCCCCCGGGCACACCACGCATAACCTGTTAATGAGGGCTGACTCCTATCTCCCGGTTCCAGTGAGTTTATCTCTTAAAGAGACATTTCAGATACAACTCTCCCACTCCTCCTGGAACAGCTGTAGGCTTCTCATATCTTGGTGAACTGCCTAGACCGCGGTACAGTTTTTATGGGGAACATCTACCTGTACTGGGTACTAACAGGTCTGATGGTCACATACATAATGTGAGCACATGCTTCCAAAGGCAGACACTCACACAGATACAACTTCCTGCTCATTCCCCAGAATTCCAGTTCCTCAACAAAACCTGAGTCTATGAAAACAGTTTAGAATCAGCAAACAAACAAACATCGCATGGCTTTCTCCACTGCCTGAGATTGCTTGGGCAATGCCTAAGGCCCTCCGCCCTCCTCCCGCCACACTGTTCCACATTTCCCACAGAGACCTGTCTGGAAAGCCCACACTGACCCTCACCACTGAGCATCACTGCCTCTTTTGTTTGAGAAGAAACTTGCACATTCTCAGGTCAAGAGGTGATGTTCAAGTATTTGGCCTCTCCACCTTCCTTCCTCAGAGGGGATCTCACCAAACTCCACCTTCTAAGACACAAGAGCAGGAGTGAAGCAGAGGGGAACCAGGCAGAACCAGCACAGGCCGGAGTATGTCCTACTTAGTGCACTAAGAAAGGTACATAGCTTGTTCCACTACAACCATAAGCCTTGCCTATAGCATCCCACTCCTGAGATTACACACAGAAAAGAACCAGAGGGACAGAGAACAGTGACACAAGGATCTTAGCTACAGCAGTCACCTATTGTCTCGTGGAAGTGGATGCAGACTCAGCATCACATGGCTGGAAACTACTGTAAACACTGTGACATGCCACACAGCTTTAGCAATCACAGTGAACTAGGCCCACTCACAGCCTGCTCTGAGAGTGTGGCTACAGTAAAACTCTATTGCAAAGAGATTGTATTAATTTGCTTTGCACGGCTGCAACACAGTGCTGAGGTGACACAGTGCTAAGGTGACACAGCAAGTGCTTTCAACCATTCAACTTGCTTTTTGGTTTTGTTGTTTTCAGACGGGATCTTGCTACCTAGCCCAGGTTTGATCAAACTTACTATATAGCCCAGGCTAGCCTAGAATTTGCAATCTTCCTGCCTGAGCCTTCTGGTGCTAGGATTACAGATGTGCATTGCCTCGTTAAGAAATCATATCTTAGGGGCTGGTGAGATGGCTTAGTGGGTAAGAGCACTGACTGCTCTTCTGAAGGTCCAGAGTTCAAATCCCAGCAACCACATGGTGGCTCACAACCACCGGTAATGAGATCTGACGCCTCTTCTGATATGTCTGAAGTCAGCTACAGTATATTTAAGTATAAAAATAAATAAATCTTTGGGTCAGAGCTAGCAGGGACTGAGCGAGTGGGGCCAACCGGAGCGAGCAGAGGTTCTAAAAATTCAATTCCCAACAACCACATAAAGGCTCATAACCATCTGTACAGCTACAGTATACTCACATACATTAAATAAATAAATAAATAAATAAATAAATAAATAAATAAATAAATAAAACTTTTTTAAAAGGGGGGGAATTATATCTTAAAGCAAGTCAACAGTTCAGGGGTAGCTTCCTGCTACAAGTGTCAGGAGAGATGGAACTGGAAGGGAGTCTCTCCAAAGCTCCCTTAACCTCTTCAGGGGCAGCTCAGTGAGGCAGGGACCTCCCAGCAGGCCCCTCCGAGGCTCCGCATCCTCTCCCAACACTATCATACTGATGATCCCATTTCCTATGTATGACCCCTCCAGGGAAAACTCCATCCAAACTGTAGCACAAATCATGAGCCTTCAGAAATGCTCAGACCGTCTACCATGGCAATTGTACTCTAGGAATCAAGTTGCACTTAATAAAGGAATGGCTTTAGGAAAACCAGTATGCTTGTGATACACTCTAAGAACTCAGGAATAAGGGTGTGTCCAGACATAGTACCCCCTGTGCACAGTGACTGGTGCTGATTCTGAGAAATAAGGTTGACTTCCTTCAAAGCTGCTATGCACTATTGGATCAGATTATGTAAAGTGAGTTTGAACCTAAAGGCATAAATGCCTCATCAACAATAATCTGTGTGCATGTGTGTGAAAACACGTGTGCCATGGCGCATGTATAGAGGTCAGAGGACACCATGTGGGAGTTCCCTCTCAACCACCACCACGTGAGATCCAGGGATTACACTCAGGTCACCAGGCTCAACAAGGAGCTCCTTCACCTGAGCCATCTTGCCAGTCCCCTCCATATAAAAACTAAAGCACCAGCAGAGACTGTACCCAAGTGGGTGTCGTTAGGAACCCTTCTGTCCTCACACGTAAGGACTATCAGTCACACTTGCCTTCATTTGCTGGGGCAAGGGCTACTTAAACATGATCTGAAATCTGCATAGAAACAGAAGAAAATATAAAACACATGACACATAAATTGCAACACACAACTACGGGTGTAAAAACTAAGCTTGGAAAATAGACCCAATGAACTAAGAATGCAGACAGCGGTTGCATTGCATCATCGGATTTGGGACTCCTCCCATTTGGGATTGGTCCACAGCTTTTACAATGGCAGGGTAATCTTTGAAAACACAGAAATAAAAACTACCTCAAGAAGTGTCAACTAGCCAGAGATTACAGACTTCTGTTCTAGCTGGGTCTGGCAGCACACACCTGCCATCACAGCACTGGGGAAGCTAAGGCAGGAGAATCTGAACCAAAGACCCGACGAGGCCATATAGTAAGGACCTCAGAAAACACATGTGCACTTTTAACCTGTGAGCAGACAATCCGTGCTGATGGAGCAAAGCATGAGCTGGCCTAGGCTCAAGTTCACATTCAGATCGGTAAGCAAACAAAAAGCCATCCCTCGAGTTGTTTACAGCTTACTTAAAAATAAACTCTTACAAAAAAAAAAAAAAGGAAACTCTTACGCAAAAATAAAAAATGCCAACACTTCCAAAAGAAACTAACAAATTGACTCTCCATTTGGTTCTGAAATAAAAATATCAAGAACCTTCACCTTCCTGGAATGGGGACCAGTGAATGTCCCCTGGAGGTCACCAGCACCCTCAGCATCCCCTGAGAACCTCAGAAGTGCCCACCATCAGCTCAGCCTGCTGCAGCAGAATGGGACACTTCCATCACCGGGCACCTGGCAGGACATTAACATCTGGGCACCAGATCTGTGCAGTCTGGGTCTCGCCTCTAGAAAGCCTAACTTAATTAGTCTGGAAGGTGGCCTGGACCTAATAGTTCTGTAAGCTTCCCCTGGGGACTGAAATGTGCAGCCAGCGCTAAGCAGCATGGTTAGCGCTTTAACCCAGAGAATTCTTTATTAGAACGGTAGTTATGTCTGAGCAACACCAAGCCAGATGTGGCTGTAGCCTTGAGGTGCCAGCTCTGGCTAAGAACACCTGCAGGGGCCTCTGGCTGGCACATATCAGCATTGCTCTTGCAAAAAAATCTACAAGAGTGAGACTGTCTTACCCTGGCTTTCCAGAGGAGCAGCATTAGGCACAAAGTGGCCATCTGCCATCCCACATCCACCAGGAACAGAGGCTCCTATGGTGCCTGAGGCGCCTCCCTCTACCCCAGCCTCAGACAGAACTGACAAAGGTAGCACACACTTGTAATCCTAATACTTTCAAGGCTGAGGCAATGGGACTCTGAGTTCAAGGCCTAGGCTATACACTAAGTTCAAGAACATCAAGAACAACCTGGGCTATCTACCAAGCTTCTGCCAAAACAAAAACAAACAAACAAACAAAAAAACCAAAAAACAAAAACCCAAACAAACCCAAAAACTAAAGTAAACTGAGGCAAAACTAATCCCACCCCTGCCCCACATCATGCCACACTTACACCTGAGCATGGCTGGAGCACAGAAACACTCAGCCAAATGTTTTAACATCTGTGTCTGTACACCCAATCCCACCCCACCCACCCCTCTTCAATTTAGCACCTAGGCTCACTCAGCCAAGTTCTGTCTATTTCTAACCAATAGAGCTCACCACAAAACAGCTGCTCTTTGAAGAATCAACAAATGAACAAGGTAAACCACAGGGCCTGGAAGAACTCCGGCAGCATCAGACTGCAGGTGAGCAGTTTCCACTGAGACAGATCTTCCCCTCCCCTGATGCTTGGGCCTAACGCACAAGTCCTGACTTATACGTGGATTTATACGTGGATTTCCCTGCTCTCAGCTGCAAGTTAGGGGCCCGGGGCTGCTGCTGAGCATGGAGCAAAGGCAGGACTCTCAGCCCATCACACCAAACAAGTGAAATGAAGATCATCAAAGTGAGGCCAACAAGTGAGTCCTTGTTATACCCTCCAAGCATCACGTATCCTCCACGGGTCTTGCCTCAGCACATGCATTGGTCTCAAAAATCACTCTGCCAATGAGTCTGCAGATCCAGCAAGAAACCGCAGCACACACCAGAAGTTTTTTTGGTGCATTTCTCTCTATGGAGTCCTAACAGATGGAGCTCAACTACACAATGTAAGGCAGACCAGTACACGCATGTTGTTAGCGAAGAATCTTTCATCATGTGTCCTTTAACATGATTACTTTAGCAGAACATCCTTTCTCCTGTGTCTGCTTCAGCTAAAATTTCCTTCATGAATCTGCCTTAGCCTTTCACCTGTGTCCACTTCAATGCAACATTCCTTTATGTGTTTGCCTTAGCAACACAAGTGACTTTCCAAAGAACCCTTAAGTTCCACTTCACCTGGCTGCCCTGGAACTTGATCTGTAGACCAGGCTGGCCTCAAACTCTGATCCACCTGCCTCTGCCTCCTGAATGCCAGGATTGAAGGCGTGTGCCACTATACCTGGCTTTAAAAATATGTATCTTTTGATAGATATATGCCAGAGCCAAAAGAAGGAGAGGATGAGCCCACTGGACTAAGTGCTTGACAGATACATGTCAAGACAGACTATCCCCTATGTCCTTGTCCCAGAGAGCAGAGTCTGTAGCTCTCTGATGACCAACAGAAAAAGGCAGAGCTTGAGCCTTCACAGACAAGATGAGATTTAGAGCTTTTATTGAAAGCCAAAAATCTCACCAGACAGAGATGCCAGACAGGATCTGAGCAGGGCCCTGATGTCCCTGTTTTGTCTTTCCTGTATAGGCCTACACCCTATAAGTTGTGCCATGAGGACCTCGATCTCACACATAGACATCATTGTGGAAGATCTCACTGGCTACCAGCCCAGCAGGAACAATAAACAAGAGGGTACACAATGACCAAGCAGGGCTGGAACACCCAAGGAAGCTGACCTCCAAATGGAGGTCAGTGTCAAAGGCTTCAAGATGCTTTGGACAAAGAAAGGACTCCAACACCCCAGTCAGCCCCAGAATCTAGATCTATCAAAAGCCAAGGCACCAACCAGAATGCTTGTCCATACCCTTGGGCTAACTGTCAAGAGGATGACAGATGTACTTAAGCCCAGAAAAACCACAATCCACTGTTTGCCCCTAACATACAAACATGAACCCTTAGTTAGAACATGGTAAAAATGAGAGAAAGCCAACAACAATCTGGATAAAGCAACAAAGAACGGCAGGTGAAAAGTGGCTGAGAAAGGCTGGATTCAGCAGCTCAGGTGCCGTCCTCAGGAAGTGCTGTGCCCCTCTCCTTCTACTGTACATTGATGCGCTGGGTTAGAATCTTTCCTCAAAGGAACAAAGATCCACCAACACCCAGGTTCCCTCCTGTCCAGTCAGGAATGCTGAACCTTGCTCTCAGCACATCAGCCACACACATTAGCTAGACTTCATCATGGTGGCCAAGGAATGAAGCAGCGGAGTGACACTACCAATGGATAGCCAGAAAGGAGGAAGAGCCACTGGTGGAGTGTGAGGGTCTGACCGGCTGGGTCATGGATGCTGAGGGAGCTGATTGAATCTCAATTCTGGGTGTTTGAGGTGTTTCCTGGAGAGTCAGCATCTGAATTAATGGACCAGGCTGGGACCTTATCAGGTCAACCAGGTGCCATCTTTGCACCGAGGACTCCAAACAAAACAAGAGAACCAGGGAAGGTCAAGGTTCTCTCCGTCTGACTTCTGGAGCCAGGGTGGTCCTCTCCCACCCTGGGGCTCCTAAGCTGTCAACCTGAGGCCAGGCCTTCAGGCCACATCACTGCATTTCCCAGGCTCCCACTTGCAGACAAGGTTAGGTAAACTCCCTGGCGCCCAAGTCATATGAAATCAATACCTCAGGACCTCAGAAAACCATGTGGTTTTCTGGAAAGGTACAGACATCCTATTGGCCAGGCTTCTCTCAAGGTCCCTGCAGCGTCAGGAGGAAGCTGAAACCTGGAGATGGTGGTAGGCAGCCTTTGAAATGGTTCCCACTGACCCTGATCCTGGTGGTCATCCCTAGTGTCATGGCTTCCCACACTGCCAGGCTATTCTGTGTATCCACTGAACACACCGTGCTCTCCAAGATGACAGAAACATTGAGACCTCCACCTGGAGCATGTTCTTTATCTATGGGAGCCACACTGAACAGCCTACAGAAGCCTTCAGATTAAGGACCCTAGGTCTCTTATTGACAGACAGACAGATGGAAGACACTGGCCCCTACTCTGAGTCAAGCCTTTGAGTATACCAACTCTGGCCAGCAACTCAACTTCTACCTCCTAAAAGACCCCCCATCCATTCTCAGACACCTCACTCCCAGAAATCATGGAAAATTCTAAACACTTGCTATTTCAGGAGACCAAATTAGGAGATGATTTGTCACACAAGAGTCAGGTAGCATGATGAACAGAGACAGAAAATGGTTCCAGAGTGACCCAATGACTTTGACCCTGTCTCTCTAAGTTCCTGTGTGAGAGACTCAATCCCTGATGCAGCAGCAGTGCTGAGAGGTGGCCATTAGGACCTGGTCAGGGGCTGGCAAGAGGGCACAGCGGCTATTTACGGCTTTTCCAAAAGACTCAAATTTAGGTCCCAGTACCCATGGGGAGGAAAGGAACTCAGGTTCTAGGGATCCAATGCCTTCTTCTGACCTCCACAGACACTAGAAATACACTTGGTGCACAGACATACACAAAAGCAAAATATTCAGACACAGCCCAGAAACATAGAATGCCCAAGATACAATTTGCAAAACACATGAAACTCAAGAAGAAGGAAGACCAAAGTGTGGATACTTCGTCCCTCCTTAGAATGGGGAACAAAATACCCATGAAAGGAGTTACAGAAACAAAGTTTGGAGCTGAGATGGAAGGAAAGACCATCCAGAGACTGCACCACCATGGGATCCATCCCATAATCAGCCACCAAACACAGACACTATTGCATATGGCAGCAAGATTTTACTGACATGACCCTGATATAGCTGTCTCTTGTGAGGCTATGCCAGTGCCTTGCAAATACAGAGGTAGATGCTCACAGTCAGCTATTGAATGGAACACAGGGCCCCCAATGGAGGAGGTAGAGAAAGTACCCAAGGAGCTGAAGGGGTCTGTAACCCTATAGGAGGAACAGCAATATGAACTAACCAGTACCCCCTGAGCTCGTGTCTCTAGCTGCATATGTAGCAGAAGATGGCCTAGTCAGCCACCATTGAGAGGAGAGGCCCTTGGTCTTGAAAAGATTCTATGCCCCAGTACAGGGGAATGTCAGGGCCAGGAAGCAGGAGTGGGTGGGTTGGGAAGCANGGCAGGGGGAGGGTATGGGGAACTTTTGGGATAGCATTTGAAATGTAAATGAAGAAAATACCTAATAAAAAATTTAAAAAATACAAATATTCATAAGAACATATACAAAAAAAATACATAATTTTTAAAAGAATTGATCAGGTTACAAAGGCTCCGTCCTCATCCACAGTTTAGTACTAAACATGTCTGTTACAAGAGCAGCTCCTCAGCCTCTTTCCTCCCACTCTCCGTGATGTGATGGCTTCCATTGCATTCTGACATGCCAGAAGGCCCCTGAAGGTACAGCCCCTCCCTCAACCCCAGGCTTCCCAGCTTCTAGAACTATGAGGCAGTTATTTCTGTGGTGTTCTGCAAGACCAGAGACTAAAACACTTCCTTCAAAGGGACTTCTCATGTAAATGTAGTCTTCCCTTCTCTAACATCTGTCTCCCAGCTGGAAGTAAGTCAATGAATTATTTAGAGATGTGACTTACACAGCCCAACTGCACCTGATTATAGTGCTGCCCATCAGGAGTGAGTGGCAGCCGGGCCCAAGAAAGCTCTGCACAAGTTACACGCCCTTGGTCTTTGTTGAACCATAGCAGAAGCTGAAAGTCATTCATTTTGAGCAAAAGGAATAAGCACATGCTAAATCTGCTCAGTGTGTTTGTTTCACCACCATGCACCCAAGGCTGGTAAAACACGTGCACATATGCATGAACTCTTATTGAGTACTTAGAACAGACTGTGCTCTTCTGAGCCTGATATAGCCTAGCTTTTCATCCTTTTGTTGCTATTAGAATGTACCTTTGATTAGACAAGATTTTAGTAACCCAATTAATAAAAAGTGATGGTAGCTAGCATGTATTATCTTCATACAAAGTATATTTACTGATGCAAAAATGGTCTCTCATGGTCTCTTTTTATCCGTGTGATAATTCATTCAAGTTTTCTTTTTCCCATTTTACAAATAAAGAAATTTGAAGAGGTTAGGAACTCACCTAAGGTCACCTAACTAACACGCTGGCCCCTAAGTCCAATGCCAGAAACTGTACCCTAAACCACTAAGCCACCTGTGGTATAGATCTTGCCACCTTAGCTCAAGAGTGGGGTCAGGGGTTAGAAGAGGGGGCCCAGCACATACATATCATAGGCTGAGCCTCACTCCAGTCACCCCAGGGTGACTGTAGCACACAGCCCTTCTAGCCACCAAGCAACAAGTGCCTGAGCAGACCCACTCGCCCGCCACTGTGGCCAGCTGCTCAGGAAGGTTTCTCCCACTTTCTCTTTTTTCTGTTTTACAGATGTCCTTCCACCTGCAAACTGCCAACTTCCAAGTGCCTTAAACAGTTCTTGCATAACTGGGAAGGCTTCACATTATAAAACCTCGGTCTTTCTATCCCATGTGTAGGATAAATTTTTCTCTGGGATTTCCACAGCTAAAAGGGCACTCAATATAAAACACGCACAGCAGCTTGTCAGTTGTCTCAAGACTCCAACAGCCTTCCTCCTCTGTCCACATCAGTGGGTAGGACCATCCTCTTCCACACAGGTGAGGAGGCACGTGTAGGCAGAAGCTGAGCAAGTCACCCAGAAACACAATTTCCAGGAATGGAGCCAGGGCTTGAGGCTAAGCTGACTCCTAACACCAGCCGACACAATGAAGGGGCCATAATAGCCCTACCCTGTTACGGATGCTCAAAGCCAGTGTCTCTGAAGACTTGAATCAGAGTATACACCACAGAGCTCCAGTGAGGTGGAGTGAGACGGAAGAGCAGTGAGGAAATGCGCAATAGGAGCTACTCTACTTCTGACCACCTCTGACCTGGCTCTGATGTCCCAGAGCAGGGCTTCTCAGCCTTCCTACTGCTGTGACCCTTCGCTACAATTCCTCGTGATGTGGTGACCCCCACACACACACACACAGACACAACATTAAATTATTTTTGTTGCTACTTCATAACTGTAATTTTACCACTACTATGAATCATAATGTAAAAAGCTGTGTTTTCTGATGGTCTTAGTTGACCTCTGTGAAAGGGCAGTTAGAACGTCCCACCAGAGGGGTCATGGCCCAAAGGTTGAGAACCACTTCCTGGAGAGACCATGTTAGGATGCAAAAAGGAGAAGCTCAAAAAATGGAACGTAGAAAGGAGGTCACAGGACTGTGCTGAATTACAGGTACATGAAAAGCACTAACGCCACATCACATCACCAAACACAGACTCTGGACATACTCCAAAGAACCACAAAGGTTAGTGTTTTAGTGTAAAATGTCCCCGACAGGATCATGTGTTTAGTACTGGGTCCCCAGGTGTGGGAGGCGTGGGGAGGTTATAGAACCTTTAGAATACAGTCTAAGAAAAAGAAGTGGGTCTTGAAGATGGTACCTACTTCTGGTACCAATGTGAGCCCTCTGCTTTCTGTCTGCTGCAGCGATGTCAGCAGTCACATTGCCACTTCCTATCTGCTGTGGTGATGTCCTTCCCTAAGTGGCATCTGTCAGATGTTTTGTCACAGTAGTGAGACATGTCACTAACACAGCCGAGAAGCTGCTCTCATCACCGAAAGTGGGGAAAACTGGAAACAGTCCAAATGCTAAATTGACCAATTAGTGTGGTCAATTTAATATGCTACATTAATTCAATGAAATACCACATCCAGGTCTACATAAACAGCTAACCTCAAACTGTCTTACAGTAAGAGGTGGCAGGGGAGGCAAGATGAGGAACGATGGGGAGTCAGTCGAACCTGCAGAGGATATGCATGTCCACAGAAGAATGCACTCAGGAAAAAGAACTGTGCTCTCATAGGAGGTGGGAATTTTAATTCATCATGTTTTTTCTAATAAGATATAAATGACATCACAGAAAAAATAATTAGTGCCTCTTAAAATAAGCTTAGTAATATTTATAATTATAGAAAAGCTCTTTAAAAATGACCCACCAGCCTAATTTTTCTCCTGTAATATTATAAGACCCAAAACCTTGCTCCTGCAAGAACAGCTGGGAGCAGCACCATTTACCACAATGCTGTGGGGCCCATACAGCTCAGCACCTGTGAAGGACAGTCTGCACTTTGACCAGCAAGTCCAGAACCACTTCCAGCAAACTCAAGTGGGAACACAGTGGCAGACACTCAGGTTATACAGTGGGAAGTATCTCAGAAGACAAAACCTCCTTACTGTCCACTACTAGCAGAGCGGTTAACCCAATCCTAATATAGGCAGGCCAGAACGCACCAGGAGCTACTGGAAAGAAGATGGCAACCCTGGGCACACCCATCCAGAACCTGCCTGGAATGTAGTGTGAGCCCTGCACAGAAGAGAGGGGGGATGCTCATATGGTTAAGACAGCTGGGAGCAAACTGAGTGGCAGGAAAAGGAGTTAATCTCCTTTAATCAGTTAACCTCCCGACTCTTGTACACATGCACGTGTGTCCCTCATTCAAGCAAGTGCATCAGGTGAAAATGCACAACTGTAGCTTCCTTTGGTACTCCCTTTCTGTTTTTCTAGAAGTATGAGTGAGCTGTGGTGGCACGTGCTTGCAATCCCTGCACCTGGAGACCAAGGCAGGAGGATGCCAAGTGTGAGGCCTGCCTGGGCGCCATGCACAGCAAAATGGGACAAAGGTGTGGATCTGGCTCATGTGCTTGCCTCCCCGCCCGGCCCCGTCTACCTGGCCAGCGCCTGGACCTTTGTGGCATGGCGCTCCTGCTGTTCTGTCACCTTCCTCCTCAGGGCATCCACCTCTTGCCGGAGCGCTGCTGAGTGTTCCATCTCACCATCAAGGAGATTCCGCAGTGACCTGCAAAAGAGGGTCCCGCCGTTCAGAGGCTGTGCATCCATCCCACCCAGATCAAGGCTCATCACTGCCCACAGGCTCTGCACCAACTCAGCGCACTTACACCTTAGCTAAGCTGATCTTAGCAGACAGCAAACAAAAGCCAAGAGCCTGAGCCCTGGGCAGGCTCCTGTGGTAAGAGTCTGGTCCCTGTTCCTGGGACAGTTGAGGTCGAGGGAAACAAGAAGGTAGCAAATGCCAAGGAGGTGCTCTTAAAGACACCCCAGTCAAAGGTGTAGCATGTTAAACAGAAACTCTGACACACCTCAGATCTTACAGATGAAGGGTTTCCTAACAGGCCAAATGAATACTCTGCAGAAGAGAAGCACAGAACACCTGCTTGGGCTCCATGACAGATGTTTCTTCCTGCTTCCACTGCTGCCCATAGAGTACACCAGGACCTACGGTTCATTGCCTCCACCACAAAAGCCAGTGTGTGTGGAGTGTGTATGGAGTACATACTAGCGCAGCACAGGCTAAGCTAGCATGCATGGTATCCTATGGAGTACATTTTAGCACAGCATTACCTTAGAGTCGTATACTTTTTAGCTTTTTTTATTTTTTATTTTTTATTTATTTTGGTTTCTTCGAGACAGGGTTTCTCTGTGTAGTCCTGGCTGTCCTGGAACTCACTCTGTAGACCAAGTTGGCCTTGAAGTCAGAAATCTGCCTGCCTCTGCCTCCCGAGTGCTGGGATACTTTTTAGCCTTTATAGCATGCCTATTTGCATATACATTTCTACCCCAGAAAGTGACCAGGGTAGCAGTAATAGGAGGGATCCCAAGTTTCTACCCCAAGGGAAATCAGGTCCGGTTCTGCTTCACTGCACCTATGGCTATTTCTAGAAACCCAACTGTGGTGTATTTACAGACCACATGCAGAGGGTGTCTGCTGTGAATATCAGGGTGTATCAGATACACCAAGCCCCACAGTGCCCCGCTGCCTCCTGAAGCATGCCACCCCCTGACAGAAACACCATGGGGGACTCTATCTGGGAAGAAGAAATCAACGTATAGAAGCTGTCATTCTTCCCCAGGGAAGGTGACTCCACGGCTTCCTCTGAGAGAACTGTCCCAGCTAAAAGAATGAACCTCGCAGGAAATGAACCTGGCAGCCAAGAGAAGTCTTCAGCAGGAGTTTGTGTGAGGTGGAAATGGCACTGTCTACACCCCTCTTAATAAGAGCCTCTTCTGTTTTAGAAATGATGCTTCTTTGCCTTTGTATGTCTCCATGAAGAACAACAAGCAGCTTGTCAGATAGACCTGAAATAAGGTCTCAGAGAGAGCTGGAGCTGCTGCTGTCACCAGGAAAGGACGGGGTAACCTGAACACACAGGTGACCCCTCCACCCTCCTCCCTGAGTCAGGCAGCCTACAGGTGCCCACAGGTTTTTGTGAATAATCTGGGACAAGCCTGCCACTGGCCACCCCAGCCTCAGCACAGACTCTGGAGGGGAGAATGATCAACTTCAGACATTCACATGGTGGCAACTGGTAGCATCTGGTATGGATTTCAATAGGGAACGAAGAAAAATTAAGAAAACACTCTGCTTCTTGGAGTGGATCACTGGGTTTTGGCCAAATTAAAAAAAAGCCAAATGTCATGTTGCCCCAAGTAACCGTAATTTGAGTGGAACTGGAACACAGAATATAAATCCTCAGTTAAAGGTCACTTCAAGGATGTTTTATGGGCAGGAAGGTGGACAGAAGTGGTGTGGCATATGTTCTTGAGATGATAAAGCTACTCTAAGACTGACCATGGTAATGGCTGCATATAACTGAGATTATATGAAAAGCCACTGAAGAGTGTGAGTGTGTGTGTGTGTGTGTGTGTGTGTGTGTGAGAGAGAGAGAGAGAGAGAGAGAGAGAGAGAGAGAGAGATCAGTGAGGGCTGTCACTGGAGGCTCCTCCTCCACATCCTTCTGAAGGTAACAACAGTGTTTCTGGTTGTCTATCCCCCTTGCTTATATGCAGGCCACAGCAAGTCTACTGAAATGCTCCATTCAAGAAAAGTACGAAATCTGGTAAGATCCCAGCATCCTTGTCAGGCAACTCAACACTACCTGTAAATCTTGCATCCAGTCCCCTCTTCTGGCCTACACATACAGACATGCACACACGCTCACACACACACACACACACACACACACACACACACACACAGAGGAATTTAAAGCAATGTAAGGTAAGAAGTTGTCGGTCACAGCTATAGCAGCAAGGCACCACTGCCTCCATTCATTCTCTCCACCACTGAGAACAGAAAAAAGTGACAGCTGTGATATCACAGTACCCATTCTCTTCTTCCAATTCATCCTTTCTGTTCATCATGGCCACGATGGCTTGGCGCAGTTCATCTGAAGGAAGAAAGCAAAGGCGACATTTATGAGCAAATGATCCCTGCCAAGCTGTCCCCGAAGCTTGTCCGCAGTACATGCCATGACATATGGCATGTCTAGGTAAATTCCCTGTTCCCTAGAGAGAACTCTTTTACAGCCTCAGAGACCCAATGGGCTCAACTGACACCTTCATCCACCACACAAACAGAAGGGCAATGTGAGATGAGAACTAATGCTATGTTGGGAGGAAGGGTGAATTCCTTGGGAACACACTCAGCTTGCAATTTCTGAGTGCTTTCCCGAGTCTCTGTTTCTGGAAAACATCTGCTGTGAACAGCGATTTATTGCCTCACACAGCTGTTCATCAGCCCAGACAGCAGATCAGGCAGCACTGAACTCCATGCTTGCATAAAGACAGTCCATCATTAGTAAACATCTGGATCTCTACACTGCCTTCTGAGGTTAGCATATGGCTGACATTCAATACACAGTGTACACTGCACAAAAAATGTTTGAGAAAGCCACTCTACTGACACTTTCCACACAGAAAAGCATTCGCAGCTAGGGAATGGCAATACGTCCTACCTCTGTCAAGCTTCTCCACTGGTGCTATGCTCATACTGAAGGCATGACCAGATTCTAGCTGTTTCTAAAGAGCTGGAGATGTCAGCACTGTTTCATCTGTTTCCTTGATTTCCCCTTACAGTGCCGCTAGGAAGCACAGGGCCCACATCTAACAGCAGGACTATGTTGTGACTATGTCCAGGAATATGCACCATGTCCAGAACCAATTACGTGAGGTCACTCAAGGGCTCAGTAGCCAGCTCCGTGGTTTAGGACCTGAGGCACTGATGGTTCTACCAAATGCCCTCAATTTAAAAATGTCTTATAATACAAAAGGTAGCTAGAAAGTGCCTTTCCATAAGAGTTATTCATAAGAATTAGAGATGACAGGGAGAGGGTGAGGCTGAGGAACAAGAGGAAGGATGCTAATCTGTGGCCTAGTCAAGCATCCCTGAGAAACAGAGGAGACTAGGATAACACTAGGGCTGAGCCACTGAACCCCAGTCACACCCTGCCTGGAGACACAATGGCCAGGGCTCTTATGTCCATTCCCTCATCATCAACCAAGAGCATACTAGGGTCACGTAGCTTCCCAAGCAAAGAGCCAGGCTCCCACCTGGTCTGAGGAAGAGGAGGCCTTCCGAGGAAGGCTCCTAATGGGAGGAGCAATGACTATCACAAGCTCACGTGAAGCCAAGTCAGCAAGGTTTCACTTCTCATCTGGCCCTGGTCCCAGCCTCGCTCGAGTATCCTGCCTCTGTGGGGCCTTCCTTCATACAGCAGGGAGCAGCGCCCTTCTCACCAGACAAGAGTGAGACAGGGGTGTCTTGCAGGCAGTGCCTCTCACAGGCTGCAGCAGGAAGCACAGAAGGAACTCAAACTGATGCTAGCACTTAGAATGTTATTCTAATTAATAAATCTATAGAGAAAAAACAAAGCAAGTAATTTCTCCCTATGCCACTGTGACAATGAAGGAAAACAGAATTAATCAGACTCACTGTCCTATCAGCAGAAGCAGGATAAAGCATTCTGGACTCAGTCTTCAGGAAAGCCAGGTTAGTGCTGTGGGCACTGTGGACACAGGCTTGGCTACTCCTCCACCCCAGGACCCCTCTGGATTCTAAATTTTCCTCTAGGCTTTCTTTCCCACTGGAAGGCTTGGCTGAGCCTGAACCACACATGAGCAAAGTGAAGGGATGCTCACAGCCACCGTCTGGGGCTGGAAGGCATGAAGTCTGCTAACTCGAGATCCGGCACTGTCTGCCAGCAGCCCTGTCTACTTCTCTCTTCTCCACAGCAA
Organism: Mus pahari; assembly: GCF_900095145.1. NCBI lineage: Eukaryota > Metazoa > Chordata > Mammalia > Rodentia > Muridae > Mus > Mus pahari. Next base: position 7,512,361 of record NC_034601.1, on the reverse strand, counting down.
CAGAGCTGGCTGACACTCATGAACTGATTGTGTGGTACCTGAGGAAAGACCAGAGTGCAGTAGATGGTGGGGGCACTCACTTCCAGCACCAGTGTACACAGCACAGACTGGCCTGGAGTAGTTAGGTGAGGTGATGTCACACTGACAAGCCCTTAGTCCCTCCATGCTGCTCTGCTTCTCCCAGAAGGGAAGCTCATCAACAGAAGCACAATCCTGAGCATCTGCGTCCAACCTCCCTCCCCAGCTCAGCCACAGCAACAGTATGTGTGGCTCCTCCCTCCCCAGAACAGCATGTGCAC
>NC_034601.1:7489590-7511901 GCF_900095145.1 Mus pahari | reverse complement strand
ACAGCATGTGCACCCCCCCATCAGCCACAGCAACAGCATGTGTGGCTCCTCCCTCCCCAGGACAGCATGTGCACCCCCCCATCAGCTGCAGCCACAGCATGTGTGGCTCAGAGGCCTCCTGGAGGGGTCTCCAGATGATCCTGACTGCACTACCGGCACACAACCTGTGGCCAGACCTTTCTTGAAGATGGAAGTTATTACACACAGATGTTATCCAGATTTCCTGGTCAGGGTCTCCAACTTACATTCTACAAAAACCTGAACTCATCTGCCTAGGCCCTGGTAAGGATGTGCCTGCCTCTTTGGAGAAGCCTCCCTTGCCCTGCAGCTGCTACTGGCATGAGACTGTGAGTCACCTTGTGTGGTGCTCTGACTAGGAATGGCCCCCATGGACTCATGTGTTTAAATGTGTGGCTTATAGGGAGTGGCACTATTGGGAGGTGTGGCCTTGTTACAATAGGTATGGCCTTATTAGAGGAACTATGTTACCCTGTAGGTAGGTTTTGAGGTCTCATATAAGCTCAAGCTATGCCCAGTGTCACAGTTTCCTCCTGCTGCCTTTGGGTTAAGATGTAGAACTCTCAACTCCTCTAGCACCATGCCTGCCTGTATACTGCCTTGCTTCCCACCACGATAACAGTGGACTAAACTTCTGAAACTGTAAGCCAGCCACATTAAATGTTTTCCTTTATAAGAGTTGCTGTAGTCATGATGTCTCTTCACAGCAATAAAAGTCAAACTATGAGAACTTGGTCTTCCCTAGGTGCACACAAAATGTTGAAAATAGAATGCATACCATCTGCACATCTCAGTTCTGAGGATACCTTCTCAATACAGGTTAACCTACATACCATCTGCATATCTCAGTTCCAAGGATACCTTCTCAATACAGGTTTAACCAAGGTGTTTGGTTTGATTCCAGAAAGACGAGTGCTCAGGGAGGCCATTGAGATCTAACATCCATAATTCTAAAACCATCAGCAAAAATCAAGTGACAAATGTCACATTTTCTCTCATATGTGGAATCTAGATTTGTGTGTGTGTGTGTGTGTGTAAGCAGAGTGAGAAGGTGATGAATGCATGCAGCAGAGGGGCTGTTTCAACCGAGGAAGGAGAGCAGCAAAGGAAGCTGGGGACATGGAGGGGATAATGATATATAATTATGCAAATGGCACAATGACACTCATTACATTATATGCTAACTATAAATGAATAAATAATATATACACACAGAAATCCAATGACAATAGCAGCACTTTCTATGAAGCTACAAAGTTCCTGCCCAGCAAGCCTTGTTTCTAGTCTCGGCCTCCTGCTGTGGGCAGTCAATAGCAGAGCAGGAGGCAGATTCTCAGAGTCCTCTCAGAGTACCCAGTGCCTCGAATCTCTACCACCTAGGATGGCTGAAACCACCCTGGCGGGCAGGTATGAGGGCAAGAAGAAGTTCAGATACAGATTCTAGTAGCTTCCATTCCAGAACTAGAAGGAAACCTACAGCACGTTGCTAACAATAGGCTCTGGGCCCACTCAGCCACATGTCCCAGGCAGCCGTGACAGGTGTATGCATTTACAGACTACAGGCTAGAATTGTGCTTCGCTCCCCACAGGATGGCTGGTCTCAGGCACGGGGCAGCTACTCAGCTTCAGCACCTTCAGGAGTTAGTCTCTGCAGTCAGGTACTCCCCTCAAATCCCAGCTCTTCCCCTGACCTTCTAAGGTCACAGGGTTTAGTGACCTTCTTTGAGAACCTTAAGGATAAAGTGGGATCTTAACAGTCTCTGTTTCATAAGCGAGGTGGCACATACCAGTAAGCCCAGTGTTTGGGAAGTAGAAACAGCAGGATCAAGACTTCAAGGCCAAACTTGGCTACCTACATAAGACTCTCTCTCAACAAGAACCAGCCAAACCCAGTCACTACCCCACAGAAATACTGTAAGGATTAAATGAGGTAATATGCGAAGAGGTACCCAGAACACAGTGACATTTAACAGGTACTACTGATGGTTCTCACTAACCCTTTTTCTTCTTCAATCCAAGGGACAGAAGGTGGATACACAGAACCAGGTCTTCATACTGGGCCCCTCTGCAGGAGTTGTGGGCTATACTAAGCTCCTATGTTCCTCAACCTTGGATGTTAAAAGGCAACTTGAAAATGCTCTCTGCTGTAGAGCAGCAGACCAGATAAGAGAGTCTTCCAAGGGTCAAACACCATCCAACGGGCAATGTGGGCAAACCAGGCCAGCACTGATGTAGCGCCTAGAAGAGATTATCAAGCATCTGAATTCTGGCTTCCTGGAGCCAGACAGGAGGAGTCTGGATATTGACATTCCAATTTGCAGCTGAATGTTATATTACATGAGTGGGTTTTAAAGAACTGTATCCCAGAATCACACAGAATATTCAACCAGAGGCAACCACCTCCAGTAACCAAGGCGGAGGGAGCCTGGCCAAAGCTGGTTGTGCAGACCCCCAATCCCATTGTGCAGAAGGCACCATGGAACAACTGCAGGGCAGCTGAGGCCGATGTCATCCCAGCATGACCACGCCTGCTCCACACGCTGTTTCCAGCCTCCTGGAAGAACCCTGCATTCACACAAACATCAAAGTGATAGACAAGAGTCACAAGCACAGACATGACGCACTAGTGGTGGCAACCTTTTTAAAAATCCCTCCCAGAGCTGGGCGGTGGTGGCGCACACCTTCAATCCCAGCACTCGGGAGGCAGAGGCAGGCGGATTTCTGAGTTCGAGGCCAGCCTGCCTGGTCTACAGAGTGAGTTCCAGGACAGCCAGGGCTACACAGAGAAACCCTGTCTGGGAAAAAAGAAAGTCCATCTCAGAGCGAAGGGCTGCCAGCCCAGCACCCCTCTGCCTTCCATGGGCTTCCACAGGGAACAGTGGCGATGGATGGCGGGAAGAGCAGGGCCCACCGCTCTGACAGGCTCTAATGTGAATCTCACCTCTGCTGCTCTGCATGTGCCTTCCAGGCAGCAGTGAGGGAGTGTGGCTTCCATGGGACTTTCCCAGCCCCCAGCCCCAAGAACTTCTGGTGAGCAGAGGCTCTCCCCCCTGTGCACTCTCCTCTCCAACATGGTGCAGCTCTTTACCTGTGAGTCCCTAACACCGGGATTTCTGCCTCTTTACTGAGGCAAAATCTCCAGAAAAACACAAAGCAGGGTCCTGACCATCAGGTTCTGTGAGCTTGGCCGAGCCAGGCAGGGCCTCTCGGAGCTGAATGGCCATGGCCACCTCTCAAAAACAGTTCTCTGCTTGGCTGCAGAAGAGTGAGCAGCAAATGCAGCCAGACACAGGAAAATGTCAGCTTCAACCATCAGAAATTGATCTGGGATAAAAAGCATTTCCAATCACTGCACAAAGGATGGCTTTGTCTACAAATGCTGCCAAGGCAAGGAACCATTTTGGAAGCAAAAAACAAGACTTCGAGTTCCACTTCTGCTATGAACTGAAATAAGTCCCAGGCAAAACAGTGCTTAAATATGGGAAATGAAGCCATCAAAACTATAAATACCTGAGCAAACACTCCTTCCGTCCGTCCGTTCTCCTGATCTGGAAGCCACATAGGGAGAGGAGAACATGCTTGTCAAGCTCGGGCAGGGAACGCAGGCGCCACTCTAGACACCCGAGCCTCAGGCCCCGGCCTCTCAGCTTGCTCAGAGGGATAATCCTGGCTAAGACACTAAGGATGGGGCAGGGCAGTGGTCTATGGCGTTCCATGGGGCCCTGCCCCTTCACCCCCATTCACCCAGTTGCATACTGTCTACAGTTGCTTTCACAGCATGACAGCACATGTTGCCCCCACTCTCCACCCTGTCCATGTCAACTCTGCCTCTGCCTTAAATAAGAGATAAAAGGAGCTCTCTGTAGCTGTGCATGTGGCCCTGACTCTGGCTACATCCAGACAAGGAGCTTTGGTAAGAGAAAACGAGGTGGGCCAGTTGTGGTGACCCTCTTCTTTAAAGCCTGCACTAGGGAGGGAAAGGGAGAACTCTAGATTAGCTGATCTTTTCCTTCTTCCGACTCTATCAATTGCTCTCCTTCTCACCTGCCTCTGTGTCTTAGCACATATTCCAAAAAGGCCTATCTGAACCCCAACTCAGAGCTGCCCTTCAAGCTTCCTCTCAAGGTATCCTCCACTGGTTCACCTTTGCTCTCTCAGGTCTGTGGCAGATCTAAAGATCAAGACCTGCCCCAGCTTATTTCCAATCCAGTTCCAGCCTCTGCTGCCACAGGCCTCCAGCCCATACACACCAGAAAGACACTTGTGACAACTGACTCCAATTGAGCCAATCATCTAGAATTTTCACAAAATGAATGGGCCATTGTCTAAGACTGCAGAGATAAAGGTAGGTAGAAACAGATGCATCCAGCCAAGGGAGACCTAGTTCTAAAGCCAGTCAGCAAGGTCCTCGAACTAAAAGCTCATTTGCCCAAAGACCAAGTTGGCATTGCCATCCTTAAAGGAGAAATGAAACTGCTGGATTCTTGCTATGCTTCTTTAGTCACCAGGTACAGAGACCTAAGTAGAACAGATGCAAACATTGGTACATAAGCCCATCAAATAGGAGTCCAGAGAAATGGTAAAGTGTCACACATGTGTCAAAGCCCTGCAGCCTCACACTGGAGCAAAGCCACAGACAATCGAAACTGCAGACCATCTGTATTGACTGTCTTGAGCAGTGGCAAGGTCTCCTGATAGACAAAGGAGCCATGACAGCTACCTTAGAGGACAGGAGCAAAAGGTCCAGGATGACTTAAAGAGGTCATGCAACTACAAGAAACAGGGCAACCATACATACATGCAGCTACAGGAGACAGGGCAACCATACATGCAGCTACAGGAGTCGAGGAAAGAATACACGTGTGTGGCAAGCTCCTGCAAGTCCCAGTAGATCTCTGCCTTTGTCTTCTGAACTGGAAAGGGTCTGCATCCCCCATCATCAGCTAGACCTTGTTCCTCTGAGGTCTCTACACATGCACACACCTATTGTCTGGTGGCTATAGCTGTTCAATAATAGCCATCCTGGGATGCCTGGAGCAGCACCTGACTGCAGCACACACTGAGAACTACTAAATAGATCAAGGGTCAGGTGAAGAAGTGAGTTAACACAGGAGTAAATGGCTGACTGTGGCCCACTGCTAAAACCCACCCTCAGCTCCAGGAACTGAGTGTCAAATGGGCTGGACAGAAAAGTCAATTGCCTTTAATAACAAGCTCAAGACCTCATCCAAGAACACTAAACACTGGGTTCAGAGCTGTAATTTCCTGTCCCGCTGACAGGCATTCAGGCCAAAGTACAGAGTTTGCCATCATGAGTCTGTAAGGAGGTGGGGCAGCAGGAAGGGGTGAAACGAGCCTACATGTCAAAGCCACAACCTAAAGTGGATGAGCCAACAGAGCCATGTCCACTCCCCGACCCGAAATGGCCATGGAAACCCTCAGTATGATTTCACAAGGCTTAGAAGAGCAAGAACCCACCTCAACACACAGGGGCCTAACGGTGACCAGAGACCCACAGCCCAGAGCCACTGGCCTGCTCACACAAAGGAGTCCATAGCTACTGAGTAAATGGTGGTGTGAGAGGAGGGGATAACCCTGAGGCTAACTGGTCTTAGATCCCTCTTTAGACAGCACTTCTGGATGGGGGTGGGTGTACACACATACACAGTCACGTGTCCATGTGCGAGAGCACGCGCGCGCGCGCACACACACACACACACACACTCACATGTATGCTCCTATCTGTGCGGTAGATCTGGCTTTATAAAACATCTTTCCCATAGACTTTCAAGAGCTTTTACAAACACTCCCCCTGAGGCCCATACTTGGTTATATTTAAAGAGTAGCCTCACAAAATTATGTCTACAGAAATAAAAATGTCCTTCTATGGGTAAATACTTAAACTGCATCATCATTTTGAACTTAACATCCTGTTTTTTATATCATTGTCTTCTTACCCACTCCCTTTCCTTATCTACCAGAGAAAGGATAAACTATCCTAAGCTTCAAAATATAACTTGAAATCAATCTTAGGCCCATTGTACTTTCTTCCTCTTGCAACCTACCCTCCCTGAGCCCCACCAAAAGCTTCTACTTCAATAAGGAGAGGGACAAAAGGGAAACAAAAGTATGTCAGGCCAGCTGCCAGTGTGGAGGTGCCCAGGAAGTACCACATGAGGCTGCGGTCTGTGTGCCCAGCAATGCACACAGCTTCCAGACAGTCTCTTCTGGGAGAGAAGCAGGTAGTAGAGTAGACACTCATATGCACAACGCAAAGGAGGAGACAGAGGCCACACAAGGGTGGGGACTGGTCCTAGGTCACATGGCTAGTAAAGAGAGGGCACAGAGGCCCCCAAGGCAGGCTCCCTAGTCAAACCTACCCCCTGGTAGCTGAGTGGTCTCACCCCATCCCACTGTCCCACCCAGCAGCTGGAGAGACCCAGCAATTCTTCCAACTGCTTTCTGTCTGCCTCTAGAAAACCAGAGGTCTGATGAACTCCTGGCCCCATTCAGCTTGAAAATGATTGTTTCTGAATAGTCAGAATGTATAAGGGTTTGAGAAACCCATGGCAGCAGGAAGAAAAACATAGGGAAAATGTTAGGCACAGAAGAAAGCCATCTTCCAACTTCCTGAGAAGACTCCACACCCTCATCACCTCTGTCAGTCACTTCTATACTCTTCCAGACAAGTGTCCCCCATTCCCCATATATACTCACATACAGTATTTGTTTCCAGTGGCATAAAACACAAGTCTTTAAGGCAGGTGCCCTAAAATTATGATAGGGGGCTGGAGAGACAGCTCAGTGGTTGAGAGCACTGGCTGCTCTTCCAGAGGACCCAGGTTCAATTCCCAGCACCCACATGGCAGCCGAAAACTGTCCATAACACCTGTTCCAGGGGGTCAAACACCCTCATACAGATATATATGCAGCCAAAACATTAATGTACACAAAATAAAAATAAGTAAATAAATAATATGATAAAGATGTGCTTATGAAGAGAAGAGCTCAGGCCCTCAAACCCCTGAGCCACAGAAGCCACTTTCTGTCCTGTTCTTCTCTCCCTTGTTAACATGTATAGATTGTGCCTGTCTCTTAGTTTGTTATAACAAGGAAAATTCCTGCCACTACAAGCTCCTGTCTTGGTATCTCCAGGAACAAGGTGGCCACTGAGTTGCATCTTACATGGGAAAATCCCCTTAAACTAAAGGAATAGATTTACTTTTTTCAAATGTGGCTGAGGAGCAAGCATCAGAACTTGAGTTCAGATTCCCAGAATCCATGTAAAGCCAGATAAAACAAGGCAACTCGCAGCCGTAACCCAGCCCTGCTGTGGCAAGACAGAGGCAGAGACCGCAGAGCCTAAGAACTAGCCTGACATTCAGTGGCCAACGAAAGAGAAGCTGCCTCGTATAAGGAAGATGGCAAGCACCAGCACCCAGGATTATCTTCTAGCCTCTACAGGTCACGATGGTGTGTGCACACCTACATACATACACACACACACACACACACACATCAGCAGCCTGTTTCCCAGATAGTCACTGCTCCCTTTCCTTTACTGCTCTATCCCCAACTACTCTCCAGACTGAGTTTGTACTCAGGCTTGGTCTTCATCTCTCTAATCACCAGGACAGTCCCCTCAAATTCTGTGTAAGACAGGGCCACCTGGGAAAAGACGGACAAGCATGAGGTCCTCAGAGGGATGTGGGCACAGAGAAAGACCCACTGTCCTCAGTGGGCTGAAGTCAGGCTGCCCCCACTTCTGATGGCTCCGAGCAGCTGGAACCTGCTCTTCCCACAGAGCTGAGCCTGAGCTGCTGTAAGCCAATGGTCTTAACGTGCAGGCCTTTGGATGGCAGGCTTGCAGACCACCACTGTAAAACTTCCTGCTCCAAACTTCCTGGCCCCTCACCAACTCAGCAATATCAAAGTAATAGGAACACATGCGCCTACCTGGCCTTTCTGCACCAGGGCCGTCAACCATACGGAGCTGGAAGGGGCCTCTGTCAGCCACAGAAGCAGCAAAACTTCAAGAAGACAGAGAATAGCGCAACCTAGCAACCTGGGGCAACTCCCCCAGGAATACTGTGAACCACAGGGAGTCCTAACGTCCTGTCCTGTCCAACTCAGAAAAGGCTAGAGAAGACAGCACCTAGGCTGGGAACCGATAGGAGCAGAAACCCAGGCTTAGGGGAGTTTCTGCCACCTAATATTTTATGCATCTGTATTTTATTCATTATACACACACACAGTCTAGTCTCTGAATAAAAAAATCAAGAAATACTTATATAAATTAAGAAAATTAAATAAGATATTTTTCTTTAAAAAAAAAAAGTCTTCTACTTTACTACCTAAAGTTTAAAAAAAAAAAAAAAAATGGGCAGTTCATCTTTTTAGAAGTATTTACCAGACTAAAACCAGGATACTTTAAGGATGCTTACAGACAATAGAAACAACAGTATTGAGAGGCCACTTATAAAAGGGGGGTGGCATAATTTTTTTTTATTTTGTCTTTGTTTTTTAGCAGGGCAGCTTCCCTGGGACAGCGCCCAGGAGAAGGAAGGGAGAGCCTCTCCCCTGCGACCTCACCCCTCCAGCCCTGGGACAGCACAGAAAGACAGAGCAGAAAGTGGCCCTCTGACTGGTCGGGTGGGAGTTCTCCAGTAGGGCAGGTCACACATTCCTCTGCTCTGCAGAGCTCTCACCAGGGGCCATCACTGGCTGCGGTGGTGGTGGTGGTGGTGGTGGTGGTGATGGTGGTGGTGGTGGTGGTGGTGGTGGTGGTGGTGGTGTGGTTTTTTTTTGTTTTTGCTGTTGTTGTTTAATGCTTCTTGTCAGAGGCCAATGTACAGCCACGTCTGGGAAGCACAGGAGCAGGGTCCCCAGAAGAGGAGGGCTTGATACAGCTTGTAGTTGTGGTGAGAGCTGTCACCTATATTCATAAGTTCCTACAGGGGGTCAGAGTAGCCAACAGACGATACCTCAGTCAGTCCTCCCAACAATCCTCAAAGACTGGGGCCATTTCTACTTTTCAGAAAAACAGACTGAGGCTCGACAAGAAGTAGGTCAGGGTCACAGAAGGAAGTAAAGGCCCTTGCTGACCAGAGGGTAGTCAGATGGAGGAGGCCCCTGCCCTTGGTCCTGACAAGGACTTCCTCTGGGAGAAGTTTGCAATGTTGACATATGTACCCTGTTATGGTTTGGACCTTAATTAGCCCCAAAGTCTTCAGTGTTGATGGCTTGGTCCAGAGTGCAACTGCTGGTAGGTTCTGGACCCTCTGGGAGGTGAAGTCTAGAGGACACAAGTTTAGTGATCAAGGCACATGCCTTGAAGGGATCCTGGCACCCTAATGCCTTTTGTCCTTCCTTGCTCCTTGCTCCCCAGATTCTCAGATCCTGCACTTCCAGCTCCCACTCCAGCACTGTGTCTGACTCAAAACTACAGTCAACCAACCGAATTGAACAAAACCTTTGAACCAATAACCCCAAATTAACCATTTTTTCACCATGTTTTTAATTCAACAGCTAGTATTTCATTCAAATAGCAGTCTCATTATACATGGTCCAAGAACATTCAAATAAAAATCAGATGTTACGGGCTGGAGAGATGGCTCAGCGGGCAAGAGCACTGACTGTTCTTCCTGAGTTCAAATCCCAGCAACCACATGGTGGCTCACGACCATTCGTAATGAGATCTGACTCCCTCTTCTGGTGCGTCTGAAGACAGCTACAGTGTACTTACACATAATAAATACATAAATTTTTAAAAAAAAAAAAATCAGATGTTACACTGAAACTAATAAAAGAGAAAGTGGGGAAGAGTCTTAAACACATGGGCACAGGGGAAATTTTCCTGAACAGAACTCCAATGGCTTATGCTCTAAGATCAAGAATTGACAACTAGGACCTCATAAAATTGCAAAACTCCTGCAAGGCAAAGGACACTGTTAATAGGACAAAGCAGCAACCAACAGTTTGGGAAAAGATCTTTACCAGTCCTACATCTGATGGAGGGCTAATATCCAATATACAAAGAACTCAAGAAGTTAGACCCCAGAGAACCAAATAACCCTATTTAAAAATGGGGTACAGAGCTAAACAAAGAATTCTCAACTGAGGAATACTGGATGGCTGAGAAGCACCTAAAGAAAATTTCAACATCCTTAGTCATCAGGGAAATGTAAATCAAAACAACCCTGAGATTCCACCTCACACCAGTCAGAATGGCTAAGATCAAAAACTCAGGTGAAAGCAGATGCTGGTGAGGATGTGGAGAGAGAGGAACACTCCTCCATTGTTGGTGGGATTGCAAGCTGGTACAACCACAACCACTCTGCAAATCAGTCTGGAGGTTCCTCAGAAAATTGGACATAGTATTACCTGAGGACCCAACATGTATCAAGGACACATCCTCCACTATGTTCATAGCAGCCTTATTTATAATAGCCAGAAGTTGCGAAGAACCCAGATGTCCCTCAACAGAGGAATAGATACAGAAAATGTGCTACATTAACACAATGGAGTACTACTCAGCTATTAGAAACAATGATTTGATGAAATTCTTAGACAAATGGATGGAACTAGAAAACATCATCCTGAGTGAGGTAACCTAGTCACAAAAGAACACACACGGTATGCACTCACTGATAAGTGGATATTAGCCCAAAAGCTTGGAATACCCAAGATACAATTCACAGACTACATGAAGCTCAAGAAGAAAGAAGACCAAAGTGTGGCTGTTTCAGTCCTTCTTAGAAGGGGGAACAAAATACTCATAGGAGGAAATACAGAGACAAAGAGTAGAGCAGAGACTAAAGCAAAAGCCATCTAGAGACAGCACCACCTGGGGATCCATCCCACATACAGACACCAAACCCAGACACTACTGCAGATGCCAAGAAGTACTTGCTGACAGGAGCCTGATATGATTGTCTCCTGAGAGGCTCTGCCATAGCCTGACAAATAAAGAGGCGGATGCTCGCAGTCAACCATTGGACTGAGCACAGTGTTCCCAATGGAGGAGTTGGAGAAAGGACTGAAGGAGCTGAAAGGGTTTGCAACCCATAGGAAGAACAATATCAACCAACCAGACCCCCCCCAAGAGCTCCCAGGGATGAAACCACCAACCAAAGAGTACACATGGAGGGACCCATGGCTCCAGCCACATATGTAGCAGAGAATGGCTTTGTCAGGCATCAATGGGAGAAAAGATCCTTGGTCCTGTGAAGGCTTGATGCCCCAGTGTAGGGGAATTAAAGTTGGGAAGGCAGGAGTTGATGGATGGGTGGGGTAGCACCCTGATAGAAGCAGGGGGAAGGTGATGAGATGGGGATTTCTGGAGGGGAAACCGGGAAAGGGGATAACATTTGAAATGTAAATAAATAAAATATCTAATAAAAGAAAAAAATCAGATGTTACAGATCAGTCTTCAAATATCATAGCCAACGATGGCAGGTTTACCTATGACCTCTCTAATATAAATCCACACCTTGGCATCATGCTAAAATGTGCCCAATCAAGACTTCACAGCAGCTGTGACCAGAGCTGGAGCCTTCTCGTCAAAGTTCCAGATGGGTATGACTGTGGCTTAAGGTGGAAGGTCCATCTCCCTGAACCACCGGCTCCTTCGCCATTATTTATGTATGCGCTGTGTGTCTGTGTATTGTGAGTACTCATGCATGTCCAAGTGTGTGAGTATACACAGAGAAGCCAGAAGCTGATACTGGGGGTCTTCCTCAATTGCATTCCACTGTATGTCTTGAGAAAAGATCTGTCACTGAACCTGGAGCTTGCTGATACAGCTAGGCTGGCTAGCCAGTGAGCTTCAGGTGTCTGCCTGCCTCTGCTTCCCTATTATGGGAATTACAAGTGTGCGTCATGATGCCTGGCTTTTCTATGAGTTCTAGGCATCTGGATTCAGGTTCCACACATGTGCAGAGGCACTTTCCTGGATTAACCATCTCCCTAACAACCCTCCTTCTTAAGAGGTTGTCTCAGGTACCATGTCACAGTACCTGAGGAAAAGCTGACTACAGCATAGTCCAACTACACTCAGGCAAGAATCCTTAACCCTCCAAGTCATGCTCAGACATGCTCACCGGAATCACAGCATGGACATCTGAGCTACAATATTAAGTTGCCCAGCAGAAGAGAAGGGCACACTGTGAGTAGTGGGAGTGGATGAGGGAGAGGAGGTGGAGAGAGGCCTCCCCTTCCAGGTACAGCTCTGCACAGGGCAATTTTGCAACAAGATATCCTTAAGGAGAGGGCTGGACTAGCTAAGTTGGAAAAAAAATCCCAGCGAATTCCTTATTTCCTGGTATTGGTGATGTACCCTCTGAAGACAGCAAAACCATGAGAAGTTCCTTTAATAACTGCCAGCAGGGTGTGTATCATGTGCAGGTACTGGGTGACACTGAATGCAAATTACTTTATGAAACCCTCCAAATCACCTCTCAAAACAAGATTGGGATGAACCCCCTCTACAGGTTAAGAAAGCTAGAAGGCAAAAAGTGATATGTCCAAGGTCACAGGCAAATTGTGACACAGGACTAGGATTCGACCACAGGCCATTTGACAGAGGCCCCCACAGCCCCAGGTGTGCTTGGTGTGTGTGTACATGCACATGCACACAGTACTACAGTTGCATTTCAGAAAGAAGGGGCCAGGCTCTCTAGTGGCTCCACTAGAATTGAAATTCTCAAGTCTTAGATGTGAGGTGGTGTCCCCTAGGTCACAGGTCACGGACATGCTCTGTCTGGCTTCACTCTTCCACTTAGCACAGCTTCAAGGGAAGTGAGGGTCCAGTTACTAGCTAGCAGAGTTAACTTGGAGCATAGCCTATTTACATGAGAAGTAATAGCCTTTCTGATGATTCTCAAAGCCACCTCCCTGACACCTGGAGACCAGAGTTTGAGCATGATAGTTGGTAATTTGCAACTGAATACAGTACCTGGACTTCCCCACAGACAGCCTTTGCCCTGTTGCTTTTCAACTGTCAGCTTTGTATTTCAAGCAAGTTCAGCAAGCTTGCAGGNTTGCTTTCAGCAAGCGCAGGTGGCAGAAATTCATCAAAATGAAGAAATGTATTGAATATATATTGTGGCTTTGGTCTGATTGGGAATAAGCTCCACCTTCAATATGGATGGGTTATAGCCCCAGAAACAGCACCCCCGTGCAGCCGTCAGGCCACAACTTGCCTTCGCCAAGCCCTGGGTTCTGGAACAGGAAGATGGTGGTACCTTCTGTGTGCATCCAAAGTTGAGGAGGTGGTTTGATGGGAAATGAAAATGAGGAGCCTACTGTGTGCCTCCAAAGTTATGGAGGTGACCTGATGGGACAGGAGAAGAGGAGCTCTGTAGGATACAGGATGCTAAGCTAAGGTCACTACTTCTCCAGTTCCTCAATCCTAGGCAGTATGAAGGGATGAAGAGGCAGCTCCGTGGACTCACAGTAGAGGCAAGCAGGCTCACTGTTGTGGTTTGGAGGTAAAAGGTTCCTCACAGGCTGATGTGTCTGAACACTTGGAACCCGAGTGGTGGCTCTGCTTGGGGAAGTGGAACCTTTATGACTACGGTTTCCTGGCAAAGACGAATCACTGTGGGCAGGCCTTGAAGCTGGTAACTTTCTGATCACCAGAATGTGAACAAGACATGCACAAGTTCCCACTGCCTTGGACAAAGCCTCCCAGCCACCACACCTCTTCTTCCATGGTGAACTTAGCCCATGAGTCAAAGTAAGCTGTCCCTTAAACTGCTGCTGTCCCTTAAACTGCTGCTGTCAGGTACTGTGTCCGTCGATAGGAAAGCTGGAGAACACAGTCACAGAAGCAGGGTTCTAACGGCTCGGAGCACAGCCGTCAGCAACAGTGGGACCCACTTGGAGCTCTCTCCATCCAGCTTGTCCTGCTGCCCAGAGCCACGTGCACCCAGCACTTCTGCCAACACTCTGATGACTGCCAACTGTGTGGAAACTCGGGACCTCCCCTCACACAGCAGGAAAGAGTTCCATGCCCAGCCACCTGCACCCCTGTGCCTGTGCTGGGCACATAACTTCACTCCTGAGCTAAGAGCTGAAGGTTATTCAGAGGAAGCCAGGTTGGTGCAAGAATGTAATTAGAAATTGAACAACTCATGGAATTTAGTGTTCATTAACTTAATACCCCTACTGCTTTCTTACTGTCATAAGGTGACAGTCCTTCCATGCCTTAACAAATGACCATCCACCCAATGGCTTCTAAGAAGCAGTTTCCCAGACCCCACATGAACCCCCAAGATACTCATCCTGTTTCCTTGCATCTCAAGAAGGCCTCTCACTCACCAGGGTTTCCTGTCTAAAGCCACCTGACAGCATCCCGACCAGCAGTTGCCAGTGCTGCACATCCCAGGGGAAGCTGCCTTAGGACACTGTAGCACTGGGACTCTGTTCTCCTTTGCTGCCTGCTACCCTACAGAATAGAAGGTTAATACCTGCTCTTTGGTTTACCTTAGCTAGAAGGGCAAGGGGACTAAGTTCTGGTCAGTGAGGCACAAAGGGAAGCCTGTGAAGTAGACAGAAAGAGGGGTCCATTTCCCAACAGAGAAAAAGTGCCAGTACTCCCCGCTGGCTCTTGCTTTCTGCTGAAAATGAGTGTCGCGTCTGTAACAGCAGGAATTGCCTCCATCAGATTAGCCAAAGCAAGAGCTCAAGGAGAAATCTAGAGAAAGAAACTGAATGGAAGCCATGGGGGAGCATGGCTTCCTGGCTTGCTTCCCTTGGCTTGCTCATCTTCCTTCCCAGTGGTGGTATCTCCTACAGTGAATAGGCCACTTCCAGTGAGGAGGGGCGTGGAGTCCAGCAGCCTGGCCCCAAGGATAAACAGGAGTGTTCCCAATCTCAGTCCCACCCTGTCTCCTCTTTCGTCAGAAAGAGTCCAACACTGGTACAAATTCCTTCTGCCAGCAGAAACTTTCCCTGGCCTAAGGACAGTCCAGCAAGAGCTCAACCTTGGGAAGACCCTCCCGCCACCTCAGCTACAGTGGTATCTAACTGTTCACACGCCTTTAATCCCAGAGCTCAGGAGACAGGGTAGGCAGACCTCTTAGTTTGAGGTTAGCCTGATCTACAGAACGAGTTCCAGGACAGCCAGGGCTACACAGAGAAACCCTGCCTTAACAAACAAAAACAAGAAACCTCTATGGCACCACATGGACCATCTCTACTTCCCTTTGTTTTCTAGCCAAATTTTCTATTTCTAGGGAGTGTTTCCTAAAATGTCTCTCAGTCTCCTTCTGGGGATGTTGGTTGTTCCGGGCCTGAACATTCCAGCAGTTTTGGGCCAGGTTCTAATCCAATCACTTGGGAGAATTTCTCCACTCCTCATGAGGAATTCCTGGTAGATCAGAGTAATTCCCTGCAGAGCCATCCTGAGGACAGTAAAATTCAGACACCAGCACAGTCAGTCGACACACCCATGCAGAGACCTGGATCAACCCGCCACCCAGACTACTCCCCCCACACAGTGCTCTGATTCTCACTCAACCAAGAATCACCTAGCCCTCTCAGGGTACTGCACAGGTGCTGACAGTCCCTGATGTACAATCGTGCAAAAGCAAATACATGTCCAATAGAAACAGAGGCCCAAGTTTGAATTCTGATGTTCTCCTGGGGTAGCATTACAGCATATGATATTCTGATATTCTCTCTCTCTCTCTCTCTCTCTCTCTCTCTCTCTCTCTCTCTCTCTCTCTCTCTCTCTCTCTCTCTCTCTCCCTCCCTCCCTCCCTCCCTCCCTCCCTCCCTTCCTGTCCCTCTCTGCTAGGCAGCAGCAGTACCATTGTTCTATGGCCCTGCTAAGTTAGGCTTATTACATGCTTATGATATTACAATGGAGCTGTCACAATTCAAGGGCCATCTGTGAACTAAAGCATAAGAAATGAGACATGACCCCTGACCTCTGACCCTTGCCCTCAGAGAGGTTAGAGGCATGTGAGGAAAGTCCAGCAGACAAATAGCAAACAGATACAGACGTGAGCAGATAGGGGAGGTGTCACTAAAAAGCCTGAGGGTGAAGACTGGGCTAAGTGATGCAGGATCTAGGAAGGGAGGGAAAGAGTCAGAGTACCTGAATGGTAGGGACTAGGTCCCAAACACAAACCCATCTTAACTTTGCCAGTGCTTCTCGGTGTCTTTGCCAAGACAGCCAGAGCAACGATATTGGCCAGGGATACGCAAACCAAACATACGCCAGCCAAGCACCTCAGTCCCCAGTGAAGGCAGCAGACAGCACGCAGCCACTTCTGAACCTCCATCCTCCTTCCGGCTGCTTTGATGGAGGTGTCTGCTCTGTCCCCAGAGGGGCTGACACGAGTGAAGACGGATGGCAGGGGGACGAGCAATCAGTCTTCATGGATAGCTACGCAGGGCTGACAGGACACCCACTGCTGAGCTCTCTGTGCAATAAGGTTGGCTCCCAAGTTCTCCATTCAATCACCGACTAAACACCAACACCATGAGAAATTTGCAGAATTCTTTCTCCAGGGTAATTACTCCACTGAAGTCATATGGCTCATCACTGACAGGCCATAGCGCTGCGCTCAGGGGCTTCTGGGAATTGTCCTCAGAACCATGGACACCGCCCTCTCCATCCCCTTAGCTTCCCATTATTAACTCAGCACGTCTTCCTCTGTGAGTTACCCTGCTTCCAGGAGACAAAAGTCTACTTTCTCCTGGATGTTCATCTGTCAGTGAGGCCTTGAGGATGAGTTGCTATTGGCCCTTCCCAAGAGCAAAGGCAACAGTGACGGTGCAGGGAAGGAAGAAACACTCGGAAACCTGAGGTCTGCTTCATGGCCAGTCTAGCTACCTGACAAGCCAATGAGAGGCTGTGTCTCAGAAAATGAGGTAGACATGGCAATGTGGGTGAGAGAAATCCCAGGAGGCTCCAACCCTACCCCGAGAACTACAGGCAACGGCAGGAATGCTGAGTGTGGGGGAGTCTTCCTCTCGGAGGAGCACACCACTTGTTTATCCATCCGAATGGCCATCCCTGAACACTCACATGCAAGTAAGTACAGACTAAACAGCTGGACTTATATATTCAGGTGTGTGCGTGTGTGTATGTAGACACATGTAACAACAATTATGAATGAAGAGGCCATGAACTGAAGGAGTCAAGGATAGGAGGGAGGAATGGGAAGGAAAAAGTGGCATAATTAAATTATAATCACAAAAAATAAAAAAAAAAAATGTAAACAAGGATGACTGAGGAACAAGAGCTGAGACTGTCCTCTAGCCTAACACACATGTGCACACACATAAGCATACATACAGGAAAGCACACACATGCTTTAATACCATGCAAGCAGAGTTAGGTTAAGAGCCAGCCCCACGCGTGCACAGCATCATCCAGGCTGACACAGACCAGAAGACACGGGAGGCGGCAGGGCAGGGCGGGGCGGGGAGGGGAGGGACGGGGCGGGGCGGGGCAGGGCAGGGCAGGGCAGGGCGGGCGGGCCCCACCATGCTCTACAGTCTTTATGCCTCAGTAGTACTTGTCCCTTGCGACAGTCCTGAAGGAGACGGGTACTCACAGTATGAGGCACACTGTATTCAAGATCTCAAGCAGATTTGTGTGAGAAAATCTAACATGTTTCCCAAATTCAGAGGGCTCATCACATCAAGTATTCCACAATGGAGAATGTTTCAGTCCAGTATGTGAGAATGGGGACCTGCCAACAGTTCACCTTCAGAGATTGTGGCTACAACCACAGTGCCAGGACACTCGGACGATAAGGAGAAAAGGAGGATACTTTAAACCACCTGGGCCTGCTCAAAGTCTAGCCAGAGTGACACTGAGCTGGGGTTTCCTAGAGAAGAGTTTCCTGTGCTAAGGACCAGAAGTGTCACAGAACACTCTCTTCAAACAAAGTCCATTGCTAGCTGGGACTCAGTGACAGCCATGACCCCAGGGAAATGGCTCTGATTCTTTCTCCTGCTGGATCTGAAACTAGACACTTAGATGTATATTGCCACAGCCAGGAAACCAGAAAGATATAGATCAGTGTTTTAAGTACAGTTCATGTTTTTTCTCAAATAATTATGGAAGGACAGGGCAGGGTGTCGGGTGAGACTCAGGCTCCACGCCCTCTGGCTATGCTGCTACTCCTCCAGTGAAAATCCCCTTCCTTTCTGCTGTCTAACAGCATTTCCTCAATGCTTTCTAACAGAGACAAGGGTGCAGACACCCCCAGTGTCCACGGTACTACAGCTGGGAACACGGTACTGCCGCTGGGAATGGCCTCTCTCGAGCTACTTCTGTAACCCACTCATCTTGGCAAGTGTCCCCATCTCTCCAAAGGCTTCTTTAGCCCTACCACACCCACGCACAAAGCTTTCCAAACCTCCAACTGAGGCCACCCTATGGATGCCACCCTACAGACTCCACCCTATGAACTCCACCGCACAGATCTGTCCCCTCCTCCCTCCCACTCCTGGCATCGCTGGTGAGAAATGTCTGTGTTAGCGTCAGTGGTATCAGCTGCAGCACCTGATCAAAGATGTTCACGATTTTAGTCACTGGGCTGGGGTGACAGTGCCCAACCTCAGGGCTTCTGCTAGGATTTCCTGCTCAGGATGCACTCCTGAGAGAGGTATTTGGCTGAAAGTAACAAGAAGGCGGTTAGTGCCCACGGGTGACAAAACAGCCATGTCACTCTCATACGACTCCTTCCCTCCTGTGTCACTCTCATGATTCCTTTCCTGTGTCACTCCCATATGACCCCTCCTTCCCGTGTCACTCTCATATAATTCCTTCCTTCCTGTGTCACTCCCATATGACTCCTTCCCTCCTGTGTCACTCCCATATAACTCCTTCCTTCCTGTGTCACTCCCATATAACTCCTTCCCTCCTGTGTCACTCCTATATGACTCCTTTCCTGTGTCACACCTATATGGCCCCTTCCTTCCTGTGTCACTCCCATATGATTCCTTTCCTGTGTCACTCTCATATGACTCCTTCCCTCCTGTGTCACTCCCATATGACTCCTTCCTTCCTGTGTCACTCCCATATGACTCCTTCCTTCCTNATGACTCCTTCCTTCCTGTGTCACTCCCATATGACTCCTTCCTTCCTGTGTCACTCTCATATGACTCCTTCCCTCCTGTGTCACTCCCATATGACCCCTTCCTTCTTGTCCAGTTGCCATTCTGCCACGTCTCACCTCCAGTCTTTGACCTCTCTGTGGGCAGGATCCATGCTATAAGAACTGAGGGTGCTGCTAGGCACTGAGTGCCTCTCTTAGTCCTCAAAGCAGCTATAGGAACCTCATCCTGTGCATTTCAGTGATAGAGAAATTGAGGC
The DNA here is from genome assembly GCF_900095145.1 of Mus pahari. Lineage (NCBI taxonomy): Eukaryota > Metazoa > Chordata > Mammalia > Rodentia > Muridae > Mus > Mus pahari. Next base: position 7,492,541 of record NC_034601.1, on the reverse strand, counting down.
ACAGAGTTTATAAGCCTCACCCTTCCTCCTGTACCTAAAACAGTACCCACTATGTGAGAGACATTTAGTAAACATTTGGGAGTAGATGAACAAATTATGAAGAACTGAGGTGTGCCTAAATCACATCTGGAACCTTCCAATTTCTGACAGTCACTGTTATCCGGGAAACAAGATTCAGAACGAAAAGCGAGTCCCCAGTGTTAGCAGTCTCTGCTACACTATCCAGGCACGGTCTGGGTGACTAAGGCACACAGGGCTTGGACTGTGACCTGTTTAATGGTCACTGTTCATCCTAAAAATGTCATCATTGACCCCTCAGCCAAGCCCTGGGCTAGATGCCGAGCCCTCCCATTGGCTTCCAAGTGCCACAGTGCTTCTAGGTTTCATTTCTCAAGCTGTCCGGTGTTTGGAATAGTGTTGCTAGGCAACGAGCCAGCCTGCCTCACTGAGACTGAGAATCCCTTCACTTGATAGCCAGGGGAAAACAGACTGCTTAGTAAGGCTAGTGAGCAACCAAGGGTATTTCTCTTGCCCTCTCCTTCATGGCTTGACATCAAAAGTGACAAAGGAATGAGCAACTCGAGTTGCTTGTCTCCCCTCTTTCTCTGACAACCACTCTGAACCCCAAGAAAGAAAAGGAAGGCGGTGGTCAGGACTCAAAAGCCATCACTGTGGGGATAGCCTTACAGGAAGCTATGTGCACGTCGCCTCTGCCACCCCACCTGACTGTTGAAATAAGGCACCAGCACCGGACCCCACAACTGAGACGCAAAACCCCAAGGACTTTGCAAGGGGAGGGGAGGACAGACAGCAAGGACAGAGGCACACCCTGGTGCTAAAGGACTGTCCACCAGGGGAAAGGCTGAGTGACTCAAGACAGTTCTCAACAGCCAAATAAAGAAACTAATTCAAGAGTAGAGAAAGGCAGCAGTTACAAAGGTGCTGGGCACAGCAATGAGTGTCCCCTGGGTGGATTCCCACTACATTTGCATCCTCATGAAAGACAAATGGCGTCAGGAAGCCTCGTGCTCAGTAGGACTCTGCAGCTCCAGACTCAGACCACCCGTTCTGGGGTGGTCTACAGGTGCTCAGCCTTCCACACTTGCAGCTGCCATGACATCTTCACAGCGGGGGTGACGGGGCTGAAGAGACAGCAAACACCCACAGGAGTGATGAGCGGCTCCTAGAGTCTTATCATTTCAAATAGGTCCATTCTTTTCTTAAGCTTTCCAGCAGACATTCAGCATCCCTGTCCCCACCCACAAGGATACTGGCATGCCAAGAGCCTGTTGTCACTGGCATAACCACAGTCAGGCTTTGCCAAAGGCATTCTTATGCCAGGCAGGGAGATCCAGGGTCTCCTGGCATGGCCACATATTCCCTTGGGGTTGAAATCACCCCAACTAAGAAACATACCTGTTCAAGTGTATAGAGAAGATTAAGGGTACACATCCAGGAAAGGGGGTTTTAGAAGTTTGTAACTGTAGGGGTGCCGTCATTAAAACAAAAAATCATGTCCACCCATTTGGAGGCCTAGACACTGTGTTTGGAATCCAGTAAATGAATCCTTTAAGGGCACTAACAGTCTCACCTACAAGTTACTGAACACTTAACATGTGGAACTCTGAGATACGTTTTCCAATCTGTCTTTTCAAATGGTGAGCTACACACTCTTCTGAGTATGTTTCTTGTATGTATGCGTTTAACCTTCACAAACCCACTAGAGGGGTAAGCACCATGGCTAGCCCAGCACCACACAAACCTTGGTTTGAAGCTTGTGGGCTTCACCAGAGCGGCCCCTGGTGGTGAGGGTGCTGCAGTGCCGCTTACAGCCATCAACCGAGAAAGAGCGGCCCCTGGTGGTGAGGGTGCTGCAGTGTCGCTTACAGCCATCAATAGGGAAAGAGGGTGCTTTCTTAAACACAGCTCACATCACATATTCCAACAAAAACATTAATTCAAATGTACAGACACTCAGCTGTTAAACAGTAGGTGAATGAAGTAAAGCTGACATAAACATAAAGAAATGTCTACTAAGTCGTAGGAAAACATCCAGTCTGGGTGGCTTTTCCCACAGGCAGACAGCCAGTCACAACCTTAAGTGCCTGCTAGTGACATACCAACATTCAGTGTGCTTTTCACATGCTGAGCAACCCTGTTGACCTTACTGTCTGTGTGTGTGCACACACGTATGTGTTCAGTGTGCAGTGTGTGTATATATGTGTGTGCATGCATGCAGTGACTACTCTAAACTCACTGGCATTCACAGGATTTACAGGGCATACTCCAGTGGCCCTCATTATCTGTCTGTGCTGAGGTCAGCACTGCTGTCCACTCAACAAGAAGATATGACTGTGACACTTACCTTTTACAAAGAAAGGTGACATTTCAAAACCCTGCAAACTCAGCCCAGACCATCAGAGTTCTGCTGCCTTCCAGGCTGGTGACCACATTCACCTATGTGAACCGAGGTGTGAAGAGCTGGGGACTAGGCTGGGACTGCAGCTCAGTTGTTGGGGGTTTCCTTGCATGCACCAGGCTCTGGACTCCAGCCTCAGCACTGGGAGCATTATATATATATATATGCATGCTGTAGGCCAAGGCCAAGGGTGTTTATCCACACTGCCCTATCAAGGTCTCTCGTATCAAAGAATGCTATCCACTGAGCTCACAGGATTGTAGCAGAGGATAAAGACATCTTTCTTTGACATCACAGCAACTACCAAGAGCAAACAAGTCACCGCAGGCACACAGACTCAACAGGTGGCTCCATCCTGCTGCCAATGAGAACACAGGATCAGGACAGTCACGGGGAATCCCGGCTGGAACAACCAAGAAGTGGAGGTGTTAAGGGTCAGCCATTATGGAGGCCAGAGACAATGCTCACAAGCATACAGGAAAAGAAACATTTGCCAACAAGTAGTGGGAGTGGGTGGGTAGGGGAGCAGGGG
>NC_034601.1:7475659-7486244 GCF_900095145.1 Mus pahari | reverse complement strand
AAAAAAAAAAAAAAAAAAAAAAAAAAAAAAAAAAAAAGGAAATGCTAATTTTTACCCAAAGGCTAATGAGGAAAAAAGGTGTAATTTTTACACTATCCAAGTGTTGATCTCTGAATATAATATGGAAACAGAAAGCCTGGCCTCTGCCCCTCCCCCTCCTGCCATTAGGGGTAGGAATGAGATGACTAGAGCTCAGAAGGCAGCAGCTAGTCAGGAAAAGGAAGGGCCCTGGCCTCTGGTGACCATGGAGTCTCACGCTAGCCCACTCTGCCAACCCTGGCCAGGGCACCGGCCCCAACCCCAACTGCTGACCTAGTCATTGAGCATCTATCTTGTTAAACAATTGCTGGTGTGGGTGCATGTGTGAGCACGCATGCACGTTCACACGCACGCATAACATGGCCCATTCACACACACTCTTCATGGCTGTCTCTAAGACTTTCTGCTGGAGCTGGAGCTGGAATGATTTGCACCTCCTGGGCATTCCACTATCTCACCAGCAAAACGGATTTGTCCGGAGTCACAACAAAGTCAGAAGAGTGTCTTCTTCTGGCTGCACACAGGAGGCAGCTTAGAAACCACAGGGCCCAGAAGGTTCCTTGCACCCTCCAGCAGATTCACCCCCATGCGCCACAATCCAGCCATAGTCTGGACGCGTACAGTGACACCACGATCAGGTGCACAGAAAGTAAACACTCACTAACTCCATGCCCACTTGCAGAGCCCACACCTGCACAGGATGGCACACACGCCGGCCTCGGAGAATACTTACGGACTGTCATGGACTCAGGCACTGAGGCAGAAGGAAGCAAGCTGCTCAGAGGACTTCCTTGGCCTGGAGAACTGGCTTCCCTACTGGGAGGAAGTAGACAGAAGGAAGTTACACTCATCCCAAAACACAGCTTCAGTGTTCACAACACTCGCAGGCAAAATGTCTCCCCAGGAATCTACTGGAAAAACAATGCAGCTGCCCCAGCAGATGTCTGAAATTTACTGGTAACTCCAAAACCAATCCAAACACCCTCTATAAGCCACTCACTCATGAGGGAAGAGTTAGAGTCACTCCGTGGGCATGTTTGCAGCTGGGGTCAGACAAGAAACCACTGCCTTCCTCTTCCAACTCGTGTAGCTGTGAACACACGTCCTTTCAGTGGTCTATTTTGTCACATTCTTACAGTTTGTATTGTCACTTTCCCTAGTTAGAATAGTCTCCAGGTCCATGTTCCTAGTACAAGGGCCCTGCATATTATATAAGCTTCACTCAGACAAGCATGGAATATCAGTGTCCGATGTCAACGAGTCAACAGTGTTTGTTTCTGATAGTCTCTCATGGATCCCAGGCTGGAATTTTCTATGTGACCAAAGATGATTTTGAACTTCTGATCCTTCTGCCTTCGCTTCCCAAGCACCATACCCAGTTTTATATGGTGCTGGGGATCAAACCCAGAGCTCTATGCATGCTACGCAAGAATGCTCCTACAGCTGAGCTACATCCCTGGTAGATTCTAAACAAGATGCCTTTAAACGAGGACACACGCAGAACCAGGCTATTCATTGATCAGTGGATATAGAAGCGTCATGGCAACAGGTTCTAGCGTCCCCGTAAGCAGGGCTGGTGCCCAGAGAGGCTTAGAGAGCATAATGACTGCAGGAGACTGGACTGTGTGCATATCTACAATCAGTTTCTAATGTGAACAATAGCACTGGCTTGTCCGTAAGCAGCAGGAGACCCCGAGGCCAGGGCTCGAATTCCTTGACCACTGTTGCATTTGGAAAAGGCTCCAAAACACAAGAAGAAAGGAGTCAGGGTCCCAGAAGGGTGCAGGGACACCATCCTTTATGAGACTGGGCTCAGTGGTACCAGGCCCTTCATGGTGTATCATTTTCAGAATCCTGTCTGTTCTGGGTGACAAAACACCAAGCATGGTGTGGGGCAGCAAGGACCCCCTTACCTTGAAGCTAAGTCAAGCACACAGATGGCTAACTTCAAGACACCAAATTAAAATTGTGAAGAGAGAGGAGGAAATAAGAGCAACAGAGATGAGGTGATGTTCAGAAACCAGGGCAATGTTCCCTGCGAGCAACAGGGACACTGGTAACTTGGTTTTCTGTTCATTTTTTCTTCCTTTTTTACTGTGAAAGAGAAAAGCCTTCTGCACTTACAAGCTGCCAAGCAATGCACTACTTAACAGCTAGTACCTCTTTCCCCATGGCCTAAACATCCCTTCACACTAGGGCTGATAAGCACCAACAACTACTAACAAACTTTAACTAGGAAGGCTGGGGCGGAAGTACTCAGTAAGGCTGAAGAGCGCTACCAAAGACAGGGAATGCAAATGAGGTTTGATGGCTGCTGCCTCTCCTTTGTGCGGAGAATGGAACCCTGAGCTTTTTGCATGTTGTACATGCACTCTACCACTGAGGGGTTGCCCAGCTCGGATGCTGTATCATAAAGCAGTTTGTCTGGGTGAATGGTCACCCGTGACCCCCACCCACAGCTTCGACCTGAGCGCAAAAGTGAGATTAGGCCTCAGTCTTCAACTCCAACAGGTACCACCTATCTTCAAATGAGAATACAAGGCAGAGAGCACGTCCCAATCCACTGACGGGCTTGGTGTCCTGATACCGACCTGTACCGAAGGCCAGGCTCTGGGATTATGTGGTCCTCTGTTCCTGTTCCATTCTCCAGACTTCCCACAGGGGCATCTGCAGAAGTCACGCAGAGAGAATGAGGCTTTATTTTCAACTCCATTTCTCCTTACCATGTGCTCAGCTGGCCTATTCGCTACCTTTAAACTCTTCCGACCCACATACAGGCTTCATCTGCCACCCATTTCTTTTGAGCGGGCATCATTGAGACTCGTCATTAGTTGCTGCATGTGCCTTTTTTATTTAAAACAAAACAAAACTGTGAAGCAAGTCCATAATCTAGGGCCCACAGCAGAATCAGGGTTTTTGATAAATGAATCACTCCTGCTTGTAGTAGACACTAGAGGGCAGCAGCACCTCATCATTAGAGAAGTCTGATGCTTTCTACTAAGCCAAAAGTCACTAAGATTTGGGAAAGGAAGTGAGGCCGTGAATCTCAAGAAGAGACAAAGAATGTTACTGATTGCTGCAGATGCTGATGCAGATGCAGAGCTGATGCTCAGGCCTTCTTCAGAGAAAAAAAGTGCAGACCCACAGACCTGAGGCTAAATGTTCAGGAAGACTGGATCACGCAGACTGAACAACCCTTGCTCATTCATGAAACTCTTGAGTCAGGCAAAGGAGCCACAGGGACAGAGCAACCCTCTGGGCCTCTGCTAGGCTTAAGGGATGTGAGCCTGGAGAAGACAAAGCCCTCCTCACCTTTGACTGCACATCCCAATCAGCACCTGCTGGCTCCAGTAACCCAATGGCATGACGAGCCTGGTTTCCATCCTGGGACTGTTAGGCTTCAGCTGGGAAATCACATGACTGCCTCTCCTGCCCTTGCTGCAGTGAGGCTGATGGGTACAGATGCTGCTGGCTACCGTGCAGGACCCTGCTCCTCTCCTGCAGGCCAGCCACCCAGCCTCTCTATGCCTTGCTTTGTTGTGCTTTGCTCTGCTCTGTTTGGCTGGCCTCTGACTCAAGCTTTTCTTGCCTCTGCCTTCTGACTGCTGGAATTTCAGACATGTGCCTATCAGACTTGTCTGGCCTGTCGTGTAACATTTTACCAACTATTTGACATAATTAAATTTTATATTGTTGTGGTTTTGAGACAAGATTTCACTCTGTAGCTTGGGCTGGCCTCAAATTTATAACAGCCCTTGCCTCTGCCTCCTGAGGCCAGGGATTACATATGTGAACCACCAATGGCTCTTTGGCCCCTGTGCCTCTGGGTAACCCTACAAAGTCCAGTGTATTCTTTTACCTCTCAAAATGACAACTCTCAAACTCCCTCATTCAGCTGAAACCTCAGCCCTACATCCTGGCTGGTCAGGAAGTTCTACTGAGACCTCCCTGGGCCCAGCAGCCACCTGCACTTTCAAAACCCCTGGGCCTTATTTCTGGACTCTCAGCTCAGAGGCACCTGCCCTCCACCCACCACAGAGCCAGGCATATCTGTTAAGCTTACAGCTCCTGGCAAAGGCCCATGTTTAATCCCTAGTTCGTGGTGCCACAGTAGGACGCTAAGAGGCAGGACCTGGTTCACTGGAGGATATGGCCTTGAAGAATCAGAGAGTGGGACCCAGGCCCCTTCCTAGCGCCCTGCATTTCCTGGCCACCATGCGGTACACCGTTTCCTCCATCTTGCATTCCCAAACATGATGCTCGGCCTCACCACAAGCCAAGACAATGTGGCAACTGAACATGGAATGAGATCTCTGAGTTTATGAGCCAAAATAAACCTTTCCTCCCTGTAAGTTGATTGTCCCAGTATTGTTTGTTACAGTAACAGAAACTGACAAACACAATATCCAAAATCTCCAGTGACACTAAATTCCCCTCACTCGGCTCATGGGCTAATTTCTGGTTAGGTCAGAAGGATCTAAGGATCCTTCAGCAGGAGGCTCCCTCAGCTCAGTAATCCTCAGTGCTGAAACTCAGCCACATCTGAGTCCAACACCATGCATGGCTGGAGTAAAGGTCATTCCAGATGCAGCACTGACTTGGCCCCTCTGTGTTACTGGCAGACATACATACACACACACTGTGGTGGGCCAGATGCACTGGCACAAAGAACATGAACAGCCACTGGCATCTTTTATTATATGTATGGTGATGGGATAGAACACAGGAGCTGGGAAATGCTCTATCACTGGGTTCTACCCCAAGTCTGTATTATCTTAACTTCACAGATGAAGAAACAGATCCCAAGGGATTAGCTGACTTACCAGAATCATGGAGTTGGTAAGGGAAGCAGCTACTCAGCACTGAGCTGAGCCCTCCTCACTTCAGCAGGCAGGCTCACTGAAGTACATGTTTGCCCCTCTGACCTCCTGGCTCTCCTGCCTCTCTCTGCCCTGCGTCCTATGTGGGTACCACTCTCCCAACACTATGCATCCTTGCCCTGCAGCATCTCTCCACCATCTGCAACATCCACTCATCCACTCAGTAGGAGTTTACTTATGATGCCAACTGAGGGCTCAGAACTGACCAGTGTCAAACTCATTTACACTGGAAGACAGGCATGGTCTTGTATTTGTGAACCTCACAGACTAGAAAGGACAGGCACTGTCTAGTTATACACAATATCTCCATCAGAACAATGAAGGCAGCTTTTCAGGGTAACACCGTGCGGGACATGAAGCCTGACGTGTACAATAAGGTGCAGTTAAAAAAGGGGGGGCATTTTTAAAAAAGTGTTATTTGTCAAGAAAGCTATGTGTTCTAGTTCCATAACTCAGAAGATAGAGGCAGGAGGATTGCCACAAGTTAAGGCCAGCCTGGTCTACATTATGAGTTCCAGGCCAGCCAGGGATATATAGCAAGGCCATGTCTCAAAAAGAAAAAAATATATTAAAAAAAATTTTTTTAAGGTGACATCTAAGCTACAACCTGAGGGATGACCTCGGGTACAGAAGGTGGGGGAGCGAGCTAGAGAAGCAGAAGCAGGGGGATACAGGGCAGGGGCATTGTGAACAAGGAGTAAGGCTGGCACTGCTTGGAGGCTGCTTAATGTAACAGCACAGGGAGAGGTGCAGAGGGAGGGCCAGAGCATGGGAAGGATGACATTTGACTATTCTCCATATCTGCTCTGGCTGATAAAAGAAGAACAGACAGAAACACAGGCAAAAGGAGCCAGTGCAGGCTCGTTGAGGAGCAAGTTTGCAACAGCACAGGCAAGAAGTAACAGACAGGATATGGAAGCATTCGGAAGACACATTCTGTACATTTCTCCTTCACACCAGTAATTTAAAAAACAGACCCAAGCCATGACTGGTAGCATAAACTGTAATCCCAGCCACTTGAGAGGCTGGGGCAAGTAGACAGCTTTCAGTTGAAAGGCAACATGAGTAGCCTTAGTGAAACATCATCTCAAAATAAAAACTACAAGGCTGACAAGATAGCTCAGAATATAAAGGCATTTGCTGCCAAGCCTGAAGACCCCAATGTGAACCCCCCAGAATCCACCTGCTGGAAAGAAAGAAGTGACTCCCGAAAGTTGTCCTCTGGACTCCACAAACGCACAGTGACACATCGTCACACACTCATACTCAAAATACATAAGCAAGTAAATGTAATTTTAAAAGGAGCTAAAGAGATGGCTGGGTGAGTGGTTAAGAGCCCATGCTGTTATTCCAGAGTGTTACATTAATCCTAGCACTCAGGAGGCAAAGGCAGGTGGGTCTCTGTGAGTCTGAAGTTAGCCTGGTCTACATAGTAGGATCTAGGCCAGCTAATCTACACAATGAAACCCAGTCTCAAGAAAAAAAATTAATTAAAATAAAAAATAAAACTACGAAAATGGAGGAAGGCCTCAGGTGGGATTTCCCTTCAGCCCCCGCCATGGCCTAGCACTGTGTACACAGCAGAACAGATAAAGGCTGAACAAAGAACCCATGAGCTCATCTGAATGTCATGTGACCCTACAGTTGGCTGGGCACATGATGCAGTCCCCGTCAGCTCCCACAGAATCTTGACTGTCAGGAGTAAAGACGCCTTCCCAGAGGGCTCCAAAGTCTACCACCTGAGATCACAGCAGTATGTGACTGCCATTCTGTGTAATGAGACATGTCACCCATAGCTGCAGGCATTTAATGAACACTTGGTCCTCAGTGGCGATGCTGCTTGGAAGTTTAGGGGTGTGCGGCCTCACTGGAGGAAGGACATCACTGGGGTGGGCTTTCAGAACAGAAAGCCTTACACTAGTACCAGTTTGCTCTCTCTGTACCTTGTTTCAGGTGGATGATGGGAGCTCTCAGCTTCCTTCTGATTGTTATGTATACCTGCTGCCATGCCTCCCACTGTGATGGTCTCTTAACCCTCTGGAACTAGAAGTCAAAATAAACTCATTCTTTTATAAGTTGCTTTTGGTCGTTGTGTTCCTCAAAGCAAGAGAAAACAAGCTAATATACTCCTCAACTTAACAAGTGGAGCTAGAAGTAAGGACAAAGAAAGTAAGAATGTTAGTCCCAAGGGAAATAAGTTAAAAGACCGCAGGCTGCAGGTGAACTGAGGAATGCTCTCAGATTAGCTGCACATCTCTGAAGCCATCACCAAATGAGAAGCACATACGGAAAGAGAAGCACACATGGAAAGAGAAGCACAGGTGCTGGGTGGGGCCTGTACAAAGTTCAAGTGGCTTCTTCCATCTCCTAAGGTGCAAAATAGTAGTTATGGTTAACTTTGATGTGACCAAGTTTAGTAACAAACTGTTGGGGGCAAGCATGTGAACCTCCTAGGGTTTTGCCAACCAGTTTACCCCAAGTGTCTTAGTCAGGGTTTCTATTCCTGCGCAAACATCATGACCAAGAACCAAGTTGGGGAGGAAAGGATTTATTCAGCTTACACTTCCAAACCACTGTTCATCACTAAAGGAAGTCAGAACTGGAACTCAAGCAGGTCAAGAAGCAGGAGCTGATGCAGAGGCCATGGAGGGATGTTTCTTACTGCCTTGCTTCCCCTGGCTTGCTCAGCTTGCTTTCTCATAGAACCAAAGACTACCAGCCCAGAGATGGTCCCACCCACAATGGGCCCTCCCTGGTTGATCACTAATTGAGAAAATGCCCCACAGGTGGATCTCATGGAGGCACTTCCCTAACTGAAACTCCTTTCTCTGTGATAACTCCAGCCTGTGTCAAGTTGACACACAAAGCCATCCAGTACACCAAGGCATCCTGCCAGAGCATCTATCTGTACACTCCAGTTCTAGAGGAAATCTTTAAGCTACTTCTTAATTTTGAATGTCCACAAGCCATCCTTGCCCTGAGCCCCAAATCTCCTAGCTCCTACCTGTTCAGATAACTCAAAAACCTCATCTTGTTCTTGGAACAGAAGCTCTTACTGGAGAAGACAGGAAGTACCCACCTGCTGCACCATAGGAGCCCACTCCACTGACAGGGAAGAGGACATCAGTGTCAGCATCAGCATCTCCATGAAGCACCTGCAGTGGAGCCCAGCCATGTACCTGGGGGAGGCAGGCGTTCCCATCCACTGTCCTATGGAGAAAGAATACAGCTGCATGACAGGGCCTCCAGAAATACTACAGCATCTGGGTCCCTCAAGTCTCCAGGCCTAGATGGGGCTAAAATCAGGACCACAGAGCTCAGAAAGGACCCCTCAAGTACTCGTTTACGAGAGCTTGCTGAGTGTCTCCTGAAAGTAGGTACTGTGTTCACCACAAGGGCAAATTGTCAACAAATGGTTATCATGCTGGGGGCTGAAGAGATGGTTTGGTGGTTGAGAGCACTGGCCGCTCTTCATAAGTTCCTGAGTTCAATTCCCAGAAACCACATGGGAAATGAAATCTGATGCCCTCTTCTGGTGTGTTTGAAGACAGCAACAATGTACTCATATACATAAAGTAAATAAAATTTTTAAAAGAAATGGTTATCATGTCCTCTTAGAGCTTACAGTCTGCAAGAGCACAGACATCAGTCATGTCACCCTGCAAGAAGGCAGAAGGCTCAGCTCAGGATTGTGGAGCAGAGCAGGAAGATGAGGAGGAAGGCCCTTTTTACAAAGGGTGGTTTGTAGCCAACCATGATGGTATACACTGTAATCACAATTTGGAAATTTTGGTTTAATTAAAAAACACAGAAATATTACAAAAATCTGTTGTCACTTTAATCCCAGGTGTGTGGCTATGACTGTGATTTGCCTCGTGCTCTAGCAGAAGTGTGATTTTGCCAGCTGCACATAGTTTCTGCAACTGTGTGATGTCTGGAATTCTGGGAACTTTTCAGAGGGTATATAAATGCTGGGGCCCTGAGAAGTGAGGTCATGTGTTGGTGGGTTGTTGGTGGTTGGATGTTGGTTGCTGTGGGTTGTTGCTGGTTGCTGTTGATCAAAGTTTGTTAGGGAGTTGTGTGCAGAAAAGAAACAACAACAAGAAGAAAGTAGATATCCTGACTGCTAAGACCAAACTTGCCCCAAGGAACTCATTGGCCCTGATCAGCAGGAAGTAGTCTAACTAGATAACATGGCCCCTTTCAGATCCCTGACTTTATTAAGGGATCTCATTCCTTTCCTCTGTGTTGGAGATTGGTTTTAATGTTTGGATTTAATCAGGAACCAGTATGTCCAAACATTGACGATCCTTGTCCTCAGCTGGTTTTTGGTCAATCAATAAAGATGTCAGTGACCAATGGCTGGGCAAAGGGAGACGGGGTGGAACCGTTAGAGTTCCATGGGATAGAACACGGGAGAGAGGAAAAGAGACAGAAAATCACCATGACTTGGACATAGGAGCTACAGGAGAGAAAGCCAACCAGCCACATGAGAATTTGACCATTGGCCATTTCCCCAATTGGGCCTGGGGTAACAGGGGAAGGTTTAGAAGTGCCCAGCCGTTGAGCTAACCAAAGGTATTAACTGGTGTGTGTGTGTGTGTGTGTGTGTGTGCGCTCCATTCATGAATCCAGCTAGCTCCTGGGTGGGTGGCTTGTGACCTGCTGGGAGCCAAAGCAATGTAGCTAAAATTACCACCTCACCTCTCTATCCTTCTCTACTATCTAGTGTGAGGAGGTTGAAAGGATGGAAGAAATGGTGTAGAGAAGGGTGGAAAAAAGAAGAACCCACAAACTACCAGAAGGCAGCTACAGTACACTATAACCCCAGCACTTGGGAGAGTGAGGCAGGGAAGCACTAATGTGCTTTGTGTAGCTCAACTGACCATCACCTTGGGGTCTTGTTTTGGTTTGATTCTGTAGACAAAGAAGGGTGTAGATTTTTGGTTTTATCAGGAGTTTTTGATTTTTTTACTTCTTTGTTTGAGACAGGGTGTAAAGTGTCCCAGGCTGGTAGAGAATGCTGTACAGAGCTCAGGATGGCCTTGACCTTCTGATCTTCTCACAGATTATACACTCATACTAACTGAGAGCATAAGGAAGCTCAACAGATCAACATCACACCTACTACTACATCAAGTAAGGAGAGGGGGAGAGGGAGAAAATCAAATTATGTAATTTAAACTTTTTAAAAAGCTTACGTGTGTGGGTCTTTTGCCTGTGTGCATGTCTGTGCACCATATGCATACAGTACCCACAGAGGCCAGAAAGTGTCAGATTCCCTGGAACTGGAGTCACAGACTGTTGCTGTTAGGTCTAAAGCGGGTTCCCCAAAATGACGGTCTGGGATCAGCTCATGCTGCACTCTGACCAGGTCAACTAAATAAATAAACACAAGGGCTGCAAGTGGATAGGCAAAGCCCTGAAAGCAGAGCTCCTCAGAATCTGTGAGACAGGTTTCTGTTGGTCAGGAAGAGTCTCTACAGACCTTCTCTGTCCCTAAAGGCAATTCGGAATCTAGTTCCCTATTAACACATACTGCAACACATACCAAATTCCCCTCCTCGTTCCCAGGCTGCCCTGACCCACAGGCTCCCTCCCAACCCTTCTCTTAAAAAGCTGGTGATGCGCCAGGCATGGTGGCGCATGCCTTTAATCCCAGCACT
>NC_034601.1:7473999-7475648 GCF_900095145.1 Mus pahari | reverse complement strand
GATGCTTTCCCAGTTTTTTTGTTCTATGAGACAGCCGCAGCAACCTTGAACTTCCCCAATAAAGCTTTCTTTCTATCCATGGAGTAGTTCGGTTCAGTGGTTTTCCTCAGAGCCATGAGCTGCCAAGTGAGTGCTGGAAACTGAAGTTGAGTCCTCTAGAAGAGCGGCCAGTGCTCTTAACCAATAAGTCATCTATCTCCCCAGCCCAAATTATGTACTTTAGCAGAGTCTGGTGGCATGCACCTAAAATTCTAACACCCAGGAGACTACCTAGCCCGGGCACCATAACAAGGCCCTGTTTCACAACCACATGGTTCAGTGGTGCAGTGTTTACAAATACAAAGCTCTAGGTTTAATCTGCAGCACCACAGAGGGAAAGACCCTGACCACAGGTATGGTGGCTCACACCTGTAATCCCAATGCTTGTGAGGTAGAGGTAAGAGTGCTGTGATGAGTTCAAGACCAACCTGGACTACATAGTGAGACTCTGTCTCAAAACAATATCACCTGTTGACCATATACAATAGCGCCCAGACTGAGCTCTTCCAAAGCAAACCACAATGGTGTCCAGCCTCCCACCTGCATGACCCTCTACATACATCCTTTATTTTAGGACACAGGTCAAGACATTTTCTCTTTAAACATTTTAGACTGAATGACACACCCTTTTTTTTCTTTTTCTTTTTCTTTTTTTTTTTTTTTTTTGGGTTTTTCTAGACAGAGTTTCTCTGTGTAGCCCTGGCTGTCCTGGAACTCACTTTGTAGACCAGGCTGGCCTCGAACTCAGAAATCCGCCTGCCTCTGCCTCCCAAGTGCTGGGATTAAAGGCGTGCGCCAGCACGCCCGGCCTGTAAATGCTCTCTTAAAGTTCAAGCGACTGACCGATGAACATTGGGAATCCCCTATAGTACTCTTGGAGGGGGACATAGACCCAGGCAGTCTTTAAGGCCACAGATGACACTCTTCAACTGACCCCACTCCCACCCTTTCTCTTGGGTGGGACTTCACTCCTAAGCTTGGTTTTTCACTTTTTAGTGTCACTCAAAAGCCCTGGTATCAGGCACTGAGTCTCCTCAGGCTTTTAGTCCCTGGACCCTGTTGAATGTAGTGATAACCCACTGAAAGGCTTGTGTCTTCTCTTGGCCCTCCCTGAATCTGGGGATGTCCAGAACTACAGGTTTAGGATCTTCTTCTCTTCCTTGCCTGTAGGAATGGCGTCTTCCATCTCTTCTGGCTTCCCCTTAGGATGCCTTTTAGGAAACTTCCAGACTCTCTACCTGGTACCCAACCTGAAGGACCTCAAATTTATTCACTTTTGCAAGCAAAATTGGCCTCAAATATCCCTTAGGTATCCAATCCAAATGGCTGTGCCAGCCTAGATCCAAATATTATTTGGGACTTTAACAGTGGAGAAAAGTAAAAAGATTCTCCATTCCTTATTTCTCTTTTCTTAGCTCCAAGCCCTGTTTTGTCTGGGTTCCCCTGACACACTGTAAATGTCCTGTCTTTAAGTCACTGTTGATGAATCTGTAAATTTGTGGCAAAGTGGGAGAGAAGAGCCAGACCTATCAGGAGCAGGAGAAAGAAAAAGGAGTAGGCCAGCTGAGTGTATATCATCTCTGCCCCACTGACACACACACACACACACA
>NC_034601.1:7443448-7473988 GCF_900095145.1 Mus pahari | reverse complement strand
AACTCACTTTGTAGACCAGGCTGGCCTCGAACTCAGAAATCCGCCTGCCTCTGCCTCCCGAGTGCTGGGATTAAAGGCGTGCGCCACCACGCCCGGCTGATGGTGTTTCCTTACAAGCCTTTAAAATCCAACCAAATCTAGCTGGGGCAAGCATTGGGTGGGTGTTACAACCATAGTAAAAGTGCCTTTTAGACAGCAAACAGTTTAGTCAGGACCCACTATGCCCAAAGCTGCACCTGATAACCAACCCAGTGACATCACTCACTCAAGATGCCTGACACAGTCCAGAACCCCATGACACCCACTGCACAATGTATAAGCAGAGACCAAGAGCAATGCTCTTCTTTGCACATCTGGAGAGACACCACCTTGACCTTGCCTGTGGCTGGAAAGTCTCCCCCAGGAATCTGAAACTCCAATCAAAAACTTCTGTTAGAGGCTGTACCTGACCTTCAGCTAAGATATGTGGCACAGGTGAGCAAGCCTGGGGAAGATAGGCTCGGGTGATTAGAAATTTAGAGTGTGACCCTGGGTGATGACCCTCAGCAAGGCTGTTAGGAGACAGTTTACTGAGTCCACCTCAGGAACAAGTTCCATCTTGCTGGCAAGGTCAAAACTGAGTTCATGTTCCCAGGACCCAGAACCAACTCCTATCCTGCTTCTCAGATGTTTCACATTTGCATGTTAACCAGTAAAGGATGTACAAAGGGAAGTTGTTGTTATCCCATTATCTAAACTAATGCGCACAAATAGTAAACATACTGCCTGTCTTGACTTAATGGGCTATGCGCAGCTTGCCCATTCCATTGTTCCCTCGTCATTCTGAATTCTGGACCAGAGTCCAGGAGGGGACCCTGAAACCAGCCGACCCGGATAAGGCCCAGTCACCTACTTTAGCTTCCTTGTTTAACTCTTTGTGTCAAAATATAATTAGTCAACACAACAGTACATCCTGCTCTACCTCGCTTTCTATTCCCGCCCTCTAAAGATGTTGTAAATCTCCCTTTGGGGTTGAGATTAAGATTCTGCAAACCAGCCGCCTCCCTGTGCCACAGAAAATAAAGCTTCCATTTTTGAGCTTCTGTCTCTGAAGTGAGTTTTCTTGGCTTCTACCCCAAGCCCAACATAATAATGTACGACTTTCGTCATACTAACTATGAATATCCACCTCTTGCTCATGACAACAAGAAACCCAGGGAATGGTCCTAACAGAACCCTAGGAGTGAATCGTTTGCTTCCTTCCATGACCAGCGAAAGGACATTTAGACAGCAGGGCAGGGGTGAAAGAGGGACAGCTCCTGCCTTGTCCTGGCCACTGACCTACCCCCGCCCTGGCCCAAGTGTTAGAGGCTGTGCCTCTAGGCTATTAGAACCACCCTCTTCAGACTCTGAAGCAGCAGGTGGTCGCCAAGTTGCTCCCAAAAAGGACAAGCCAACTGACATATCCAAAATTGAGTCTAGGCCCAGCTCGACCTGGACTATAGGAGGTTTTCTGGAAGTCAGCCAGCATTCCTCAAGAACTCGTAAAGCCCGTTCTACCAAAAGGTCACTTCCTTACCTCAGCAAAAGGGACCTATGGTTCTCTAATTACTATATACCTATTGTGCCAATCAGCATTTCAAGTCAATGCTAACAACCTAGTAGCCTCCTCATCCTTCTTATGATCTGCTGTTCTGTCTCTCTCCTGCCCCTGCTTCTCTCGCTGTGATTTCTCTATCCTCCATTCCTTACTCTCCCCTCCCCTCCCCTCACAGAGAGCTAGCCAAGTCCAGGTTACTTCTCTCTCTCTGTTCTGAACTCTCCCTCATATCTACAATGATAACCCTTCTCTTAACTATACCATGGAGAGGTGATGTTATCAGTTTATATAGTGGCATGCAGTTTAAAGTAGCATGCAGGCAGGGTACATTTTCAGAGAGAGCAGTACTGGCCAGTCTGTGAGAGCTGAAGTTAGATTTTAAGTTTAAATTGCTGTGCTTAGGAGATCTATAAAACAAAAACTCAAGCCCCACTTGCCCAAGGACAGACAACGTCCTGGAATGCTGGGGGCTCTTGTTCATGTAAGAAGACAAGCCATGACTTTACACTTTTATAAACAAGCTTGGTTGCGCCAACTATACAGGATATGCTTGATCCTGTACAGGAGTTACATATACATATAGATCCTGTTGGAGGAGTTACATAGGCAGTAAGTACATCAGGATGTATGCTTGCCCACTTGACAAAGGTGAGAAATGCACAACCTTGTAGGTTTTGCCTTCATGAGCACCAGACTAACATAATTCATGGCCATTCTATGGGAATTCCAGGAATGGACTTGGCCAGTGTCAACTGTCCTGGCCAGTATTTAATAAAACTTGCTTCAAACTTGGTCTTATTGTCGCTTGGTGGGATCAACAAATCCTACTTCCAAACATCCCGCTACCTCTCTGGGCACGTGGACTTCTCTTCTTGTTTCAAAGACAATTCTTGCCATATCCTAGCAGCCTATGTGAGTCGACGTAAGCCAAAGCCATGAAGGGTGAGGTCCCAGACCCAAGAGAAAGTGGCCCTCAAGGGTCACCATCTCAGTTCACGCCTGGATTGACTTTAAAGGGCCAACCAAATGGCTCAGCAGATAAAGGTGCTTGCTGTCAAGCCTGAGTTTGACCCCTAGGACCCAGATGATGAAAAGGAGAAAACTGTCTTTACAAATATCTTCACATACATGCACACACACATACACACACACACACACACCAATTAATGTAAAAAAGATTTTAGGATTGGCTTAAAATAACAGAAAATATTGTTTATCATTAAAACAAAATACTTGATTCAAATCGAGACAATGTTAAAAATAAAGTCCAAGCGCAGCTGGGTCAGAGGGTTTCCTAGGCAGGCAGTACTCATGGTAAATACTGAGTAAAGGGAAATGGTTAAAGCACCAGCAGAGAAGGCCCAAATGGGGGCCACTGATCACCCCAACAACAGGCAAGCATCAGGTCTATGGGGGCCCGGCCAAGCCTCCTCAGCAGGTTCATGCCTGGAGCACATTAAGGTCAGACCAGGTTTTCTGCTTCTCTGAACAGGACTTTGGAATCTTGCTGCTCAGCTCTTCCCAAGTTGAGACAATGTCCTCAGGGCAGATTCTCCACCCAGGGTCAGATATTTTGTTAACCATCTTCCGCCCCCGGGGCTATTGGCAGGCCCCGTGTACAGTCTTCATGCCTGTCTGTGCAGGTGTCTTCTCGGGCCTGGAATTGGGGCCTGCGGGGCCAGCCTGGCCCTTACACAGAATGGCTGGACAGGCCTCGGCCACAGCTCAGGCACTCTTGCTGTACACCTCTAGGAGGTATGAGGAGCTTAGTCACTAGAGATGGGCATGGCTCATGCTTGTAACTCTGAGTTACCCCGACACCCTCCAAACTCATTTCTTTACTGGTGTCAGAGCTCAAACAAGAGGAATGAAACACTCCTTTCCATAATAAAGCTATTGACTATCTCAAAGAAAAACAAAAAGCAAAGTCAACACTTATGATAGATATTGAATAAAGAGGGATCTGGCACCAAAGAAATAGTTAAATTACCAACAATCAGAGAAAGCCCAAATTTGGGCCACCAGACTATCCTAAAAACAAGCAAACATCAGATTTTGCCAGAAGTAATGGCAAGCCTTGCTGAGCCCCCTAGCCCGGCCACACTCCCCAACATGACCACTGCGTGCAGACCCAGAAGCCAAGTATTACTCAATGAGCCACTCCTCACTGCTCAGCTCCTCCCCAGGCTTCTCTGCAGAGTCTTCTATCATGATGCCGCTGTACACCGGAGAGAGGCTGTCCATGGTCCATGGAGGTCCAGCTCCCAAGGCCACCCAACACTGCTTTGTGCACACATCACAATGCCAGCAGCCACCCCTGCTTACAAGGTGGCCTCCTCCTCCAGGCTGCACAGTACTGGCACCAGGGGTAAGAAGAGAGATGCCTGGGGCTCAAGCATTGACTCACACAACTCAGCATCTACAGAGCCACAGAATGCAGTGGTATTCCAAGGGCGCTCAGAACTAACGGCAGCTTCAGTGATTGCTTGTGCCAACTTGATTGGGAAACTGTGTCAGATATTTAGTCAAACACTATGCTAGAAGTTGCTGTGAGGATATTTAAAAAAAAAAAAGATTAATATTTGCATCAGTAGAGTTTTAGTTAAAAGATTGTCCTGCTGGACTAGATGGACCACAGCCAAACAACAGAGGCTGCATTCCAAAAACACCAACCTCTCCAGAGAAAGATGGAATTCTGCCAGCAAACTGCCTCTGGACTTGAACTGAGACTCCCCCACCAGTCTACCTGCAGAGTTAAACTCACCACACTCCACAATTCCATGTGTCAATTCCCCAAAACAGGAAAAAGAAAATTCAGAACAAGACAGGCATAGAGATACACACCAGAATCTCAGCCCAGGCCAGCCTACACTACATGATACCCTGTCTCAAAATAAATAAACAAACAAGCAAACCAACAAAAAACAAAGAGACAGCGACACACAGGCAATGGTGAAGTGGTAAGGAACACACGGCACTAGCTATTTTACAGAACTATGATTAAAACAAGAAGGCTCAGGCCCTGCTCCAGGCTCAACCATCCATAGACTGTGGACATGAACATTGCTGCTGAGAAATGACTCAAACAAATATTTGGGAGTAGAAAATAGCCTTATACAGATGGCATTCTTGAGGCAGGGTGATGTATCTAAGGCCAGCCTGAGCTACATCCAGAGACCCTACCCCAAAACAACAACAACAAAAACAAACAGCATAAATACTCAACAGTAACCGGATCATTTAGCAAGAGAGGTTCTGCAGACCATGAGAGGGGTTCCATGAGGCCCTGTTTCGTGAGACTGCATGCTGAGTGTCCTACAGGCTCCAGTATGGGAGCTAAAATCCAGGAGCCTTAGTGCTGTGCTTCTGGGAAGTAGGAGAGCCCTGCGAGTCCAAGTCCATGGACAGGAGAACACAGCATCCCAGTTCACGCTGTCAGACACGAAAGAAGCTCTTCCTGCCTCCTTCAGACTCCTCTGGCCTTGTCAGGTTCAGGAACTGGCTAACAGGAAAGCCCTGCCATTAGTAAATCCACCCAAACCCTGATATCAGCCTGAATACTCTCCCAGATCCCAGAAACAAGAATTTAACCTGGGAATCTCACAGCTCAGCAAAGGTGACCTTTATATAAAACAACTGAATTATGTGATAACATGAAAAATAGTAAGTTCTGGGAAGCAGTGTATGTGGCCCCAACTCCCAGAATGTCCAACTTTTTTGCCAAATCTCAAGTCTGAAGCTTGCAGCATGGAGAACATCAGAGATGAGCACAGGCAGATGGCCAGTGCACGTGTGTGAATGACAGTCACATTTTAGACTTGTTTATTTGTTTATTTATTTATTTATTTATTTAATGTGTGTGGATGTTTTGCCTGCATGTGTGTATGTGTGTCACATGCACGGTTCCTGATGCCCACAGAGACCAGAAGAGAACATCAGATCCCCTGGGAGTAGTCTTACAGATAGCTGTAGCTCACCATGTGGGGACTGGGAATCAAATGTGGGTCCTCTGCAAGAGCAACAAATCTGATTAACTGCTGAGTACTCTCTCCAGCCCCCCAAAATTTTTAAACAGGTATAGTCTCCAAAGAAATTTTAAAAAAAAAGTTAATATTATGCAAACACGAACATCAGAAGCACAGCCCTGGAGGCCTCCTGCATCTCAGTCCCATAGAAGGACACTTTCACACCTGTTCAGGCCACACTTTACCAGAAAGAACTGTGAAGTCAGCCATGATTAGCACCATGCACTCTAGCGCTGAAAAGAAACAGTACTTAGCTGGCTAGCGTGGCTGTAAAGAGTGGGAGTGCACAGAACTGTGAAGAGCAGCCAGCCGCAGTAGCAGCTTGCCTGTGTGACACCACCCTGTGTGACATCACTCAGTGTGCTGGTATGTGTGCCAAAGGCCCCACTGTGTGGCTTGGTTCTTCCCTCTGCAAACCCGGCCGAAGTGATATCCACCAACCTAAAGTAGCACCACACTGGCTGAAAGTCACCGATGTAGTGCTGTTCTCAGCATTCTGTTTTTCCTTGAGATAGTCTCCTGTGAGCCAGGGTGCTGATCTTGAACTTCTGCTCCTCCTGCCCGCCTCCCTGCCCCAGTGCTGATGAAAGATATGCACCACCACACCCAGCTTATGCAGTGCCGAAGCACAAACCCAGAACTCTGAGCATGCCAGTCAAGCACTGTCCTGATGGAGCCACGTCGCCAGCCCTGACGCAGTTCTGAGGCTGTCTCTGTTACACAAGACAGTTATCTCTTCTCAGGCCAGTGGTTCTCAACCTGTGTGGATCATGACCCCTGGGGGCTGAAGGACACTTTTACAGAGGTCATCTAAGACCATCAGAAAACACAGACACTTACATTATAGTTCATATCAAGAGCAAAATTACATTTAGGAAGTCTTAATGAAAATAAGTTTATGGTTGGGATCAGCACAGTGTGAGGAGTTCTGTTAAAGGGTCACAGTGTTAGGAAGGTTGGGAACTAATGTCTTAGGCTCTGCAGATCTAATCAATGATACCTCTCCAGGCCAAGACCACTTTCCTTGTGAGCTTGTGACAGGTTAGAAACACAGGAAAACCCATCTGTGAAAGCCAAAGCCTTACATTCAAGCAAAAATTACAAGTATACATTATGATGCTAATTTTATATTAAATCCATGAACATAGACTCCATTTCCTTAATTCTCATCAGGGCAAGGTCGAAAAGATCTAAAGAATGAAAAGTGCTCCCAAAGAAATCCAACCCTTGCACTATATTTACGTATATGATGTGTGTGCATGGTGACTTGAAGTGTGCAGTGGTACCCGCCTCCCATCTCTCCCTGGAGTGGCGGGATAACAGGTGCTGCTCTGCTACATGCAGCTGGGATGCTGAGGATCATGCTTAGGTCGTCATCAGGCTTGCACAGCATGACCAACGGAGCCACTTCCCCAGCCCCAAAACTCACTCATTCTACTCGCTTCCATAGAAAACAGCCTCCTGGCCACATAATCATATAAGTCCCTCGTTGAGAACTCAAGCAGAACTCACCTGTCTGGTGACTCCGCATGGCCGATGTGCCCCCTTCCTAACGGGCTCCTGTACACATCCTCCTCGTTCTCATCCACATCGTCATCAATGCTCTTCACATCAAGCTTCTGGTAGCCCAACTCCCCATTCAAAGATGCAGAATCAATTTTCCACGAGCTGCTGCTCTGGCTCCCGTTGGAATTTGGCCCAAAGGGGCCTTCAAAGGCTGCCATGATGTTGACGGAGGACCGGTCAGAGTTCTCCTCTGAGCTTTCTGCAGTCCCAGGCATCTTTTTTAAAGTGTCCCCAGTACCCTGCTCCTCCTCATCATCATCAAAAGACACAATGTTGGTCACCTTCTTCCTCCGTCTACGCTCCCTTTTACATCGGGTATCTGGCAAAAGAACAGCTGCGGTAAGAGACAGAGGAAGGCCAAGTCTTACTCCCACGGGGCAGCAAAGCCTACTGTTACACCAAGAATAAACCAAAACTAAATCAGATTCTGTGGGGGTTTTAGGGTTTTTCTAAATAGATTTTTTTCCCATACAATATACCCTGGTTATAATGTCCCTAGCTCCTCCCAGATCCTCCACACCCTTTCTTTCTCTCTGTTTGAAAGCAAACAGGCATATAATAATAAAAGAAGATAAAACTAATCAGAATAAGACAAAACAAATAGAAAAAGAGGAGTCAAAGAATAAGAACAAGAAACACATACAGATGCAGAGACATACACATTCACACACACAGGAAACCCATAAAGGCAAAAAAAATTTAAAAAAACATAATATATACACAAATGGCAATATAAGATTTAAAAAATAACCCCACTGAGTTTGTTTTATGTTGGCCACTACTGCTGGGTATTTTTTAGTTTTTTTTTTTTTAATAAATAAACAACTCTTTTTAAAGGTAGGAGTGTTTATGCACGGGTGTACATATATACATATATATATACCAACAGAAGTTAAAAGAGGGTGTCATATCCCTTGGAGTTAGAGTTAGGCAGTTGTGAAATGTGGGTACTAAGAGCCAAACTCAGGTCCTCTAGAAAAGCAGTGAAGGCTGGGGAGTCAGAGTCACTGGAGACTGAACATTATTGTGCTAAAGCTCAAGTTGTCAAATATCCCTCTAAATATTTATGTTTATACCCAGAGGTTAGTGATATTTAGAGAACTTTCTTTTTATGCTGAGCAGCATTTAATGTAATCGATCAGAGTGCTGAGAATGAGCCACTTTGAGTGCTCAGCCTGTACCAACCCCACCCCACCCCACCCCCATCCTCACCCCCACGCCCACCGCTCAGGGGATGCCATAGATAATAAAGCAGAAATGATGTAAAAGGCAGAAGGCAGGGAGGAACACTGTACAATGATGCCCGCTGGACTTGACATGGTTCTCCTGTCAGTGTTTACCTGCTTAAGACTAAGCCTGTCAACATTCCAGCACTGTGGAGGAGGGGATTAGAGGCAATTGGTGCCTGCTGGGGAATGGACTGTGAATCCTCTTCAGGGGTGTGTGTGGGTGGGTGCTCAGTAGGTAAAGTGCTGGCTGCACATGCAGAAGGACTGGAGTTGGACCCAGCCCTTGGGGAAGCTGGGCATGGAGGTGGACACCTGTAACTCCAGCCCTGGAAGGGCAGACACAGGCGACACAGGCAGATCCCTGGAGCTCCATGGCCAGCCAGTCTAGACAGAGATTCTGTCTCAAAACAAAACAAAGTGTACAGCCAAAGAGGAAGATGGCCCACACTGACTCTGTCCTTCACACACACTATATATAAATAAACACACATACACAAAGATGACAGACGGGGCTGGTGAGATGGCTCAGCGGTTAAGAGCACTGACTGCTTTTCTGAAGGTCCTGAGTTCAAATCCCAGCAACCACATGGTGGCTCACAACCATCCGTAACAAGATCTAACGCCCTCTTCCAGAGTGTCTGAAGACAGCTACAGTGTACTCACATATAATAAATAAACAAATCTAAAAAAAAAAAAAAAAAAAAAAAAAACAAAGATGACAGACAGATAGAAACAGAGAGATAAAATAGAATTCCAAAAGTTGGGCTGCTTGGTCAGGTTGTGATCCTACTGCTCTGGAGCTAGAAAGATCCAAGTTCAAGACCAGCCTGGGCTTTGGAGTCAGTTCAAAGCCACCCTAACAATATGATAAGACCTTGTCTCAAAAATAAAAAGTAAAACGAACTTAGGATACACACTTTTTAAAATTGTTTTCAAAGGGATGGACATGATTAATTACTGTCTTATTGGATCTGGAATGACAGGGGTTGGTATTTAACGCCCAAGTTTTGGTTTCTCCTAATAGCAACTCGCTAACAACTCCAAATGCTCTAGGGGTGTCATCGACGTCTGGTAACCGTCTCAGCTGAACCACTTTCCCCTTCTGCTCAGAGCTGCCCTGTTCTCTTAGGCCACTACGGAAAGAGCGTCCTCCCAACACAGACAAGCCCCAAGCATTCTCTCTGAAGCATCCTGTGCTGGCATTCAGTACACCACAAAGGCTGCTTGTGCCTTTTTGTTTTAAAATATCACCCCTGCCCAACCCCAGAAGACTAACAAGACTCTAGCAGAGCTTCGGCTCACTACTGATCATAAAAACTCAGGAAAGAAAGGAGAGAAGTGGTGGGAGATGACCCACCTGGCACCCCGGGTGGACTTCTCTACCCTTCCTGTCAGGTTCTTCTCACAGTGAAAGATGATTAAAAAAAAAAATAAAACAAAATAAAAAACCAAACAGACACACAGATTTTGCTCCCCAGGGAGTGACAACATCAGGGGTTCCTCTCAGCACCACTCTCATTTCCTTTTCAGTGGCCCTACTGTGCCTCCTCCAGGGCCCCTTCTGGCTTACCAACATGAACGTTCTTGGATATGACAGGCAGAGGGTCAGTCTCCTGCTCCGGCTTGATGAGAATGGAGACAGCAGAGGACGCTGTGATCTCCCTGAGAAGGCTGCTCATGCCCTGTGTGGACTCCTTCAGCAAAGATGTCACATTCTGCGTTGACTCCTTTAAGAGGTCAGAGACAGTGGGAGCAAATTTGCTCTGCCCATTCAAATCCTTATTGTCAATGTTAATTGCAAAGAGTATGGAGTTCAGACCTGTCAAAAAAGTGGGGAGGGGACATTGCAGTACTTGCTGTCATGTGGTCACAGCAAAAAGACAGTCTACAAAGGACACAGAGGACAAGTACCCCTCTTCAGCATCTATAAAGCCATCCGAACGTGCATTGCTAGGTAGAAGTTCATGTGAGCACAGTCAGGAAGACAGCCAACAAGAGTCACCTAGGAGAAGCTGGTGGTGGGCGTTCTGGAGAGAGGCTTGCCTGGGCTGAGGCACAGAAAGCCATTTAGCAGCTCTGAGACCTTGGTTAAGCAGCTTGTCATCTCCCTGGGTTCTAGTTTCATTGTCTGTGCAATTGTGGCAAAGGTAACCCTCTCAGGATTCTGAGTACTGAAGGCTTTCCCTACCAACACCTCATCAAGAGCTCAGTGTGCACCAAACAAGTCATGACAGTTCCTGTAGCCAAAACTGACACTGGCCATCTACAGCCTATAAAGAAAAACCACAGCCAAAACCTGACTCTCTCATCTCTAGATGAGCCTAACATGGCCCTCGATGCAGGCTCAATGTCAGGTTTTAGAAGAAAGAGTGTAAGGCGATTTCTCAGGCCACAGTCACAGCCATCCAGGGCCTTGCTTCGTACTGATAAGCCACATATGAGGCCTTTCATCTTCTGTGGCTCTCTTAAAGCCCCAAAAAGGTTCCTGCAAAGCTAACAGTGTTCTCACCTCACAGAGGAGAAGGGAAGAGGTAACAGAGCTGACAGAATTCAGCTGACATGCAGCAAAACCATGGGTAAGGCAGTCAGCCAATCCCCAGCTCTTTACAGCTCACCTGCCAGGCCACAAGCCACACTCTTCAACTAAGTGCATCATCCGCACAGTGTCAGAGGCACAGTGTCAGGCTAGAGAAATTGGCCCAACATAAAAAGCAACACAACAGTAAGAGGACTCAGTGCATCACGGCATCTGCTCCCAGGAGCTCTCGGCTCACCAAGCTCCTCAGGACTCATTACCCCTGGCCTCAACCAGGCTTACCAGCTGCCATGGTAGGGAGCATGCTGGACCTTTCTTCATCCATCACAAAAGACCAATCTTCATAGAATGTGCTGCAAAAGCAAAAAGAGACGGGACAGCTCTTACAGAAAGGTACTTCTCAGCACTCACTCACTGGCCAATGATGCATTACCTGGGTCCCTAACAAACACCACGCCTATTTGGTCTCTCTCTGCTTCTCACTAGAAACGAAGGTCTGAATGCACAGACCCTGACTTCCTTCTAAGTCCCCTGAGACCCCGAGCTTTAGAGATCTAAAATAGACATGTGCAGATATGTTTATAAAGAAGCAGAGTTGAAGAGAACAGAGGGATGGACTTCATTCAACAAGGCACCCTGAGATAGACAGGAAGTTCAGGCCCACAACAGGGTTCACCTGGTTGGCTAATGCAAGAAAAGATCATTTCAGAAGCAATTACAGAGCTTCAGAGCTCCATCAATGGGGTATGCACTTACAATAACAGCTGGGCTACAAACCCGCACTCCAAGTTAGTCATGGAAAAAGCTGGGAGGTTAAAGGGCTCCTGTGAATTTCAGGAGCAGCTGGGGATGGTCAGGGAAGCCTACAGGTACCTAAGGCAATCTAGACAATCAACAGTATAGCAAGGCTTAAAAGCAGATCTCCCAAGTCTAATTTCTTTTTTTTAAAGATTTATTTACTTATTTTATGTATATGAGTACACATTGTAGCTGTAAAGATGGTTGTGAGCCTTCATGTGGTTGTTGGGAACTGAATTTGTTTTAGGACCTCTGCTCAATCTGTTTGGCCCCACTTGCTCCAGTCAACTCTGCTCACTCTGGCCCAAACATTTATTATTATACATAAGTACACTGTAGCTGTCTTCAGACATGCCAGAAGAAGGCATCAGATCTCATTATAGGTGGTTGTGAGCCACCATGTGGTTGCTAGCATTTGAACTCAGGACCTTTGGAAGAGCAGTCAGTGCTCTTAACCCACTGAGCCATCTCTCCAGCTACCACCACCCCCAGTCTAATTTCTAAGCACTTTATATGACACTGTTAGGAAATAAACCACCAGACTCTTCAATGTTAGGTAACAAAACTGTAAGTGCAGCTTCAATAATGTCAGTTCGGTGCTGAGTGGCCTGCAGTTTAGCAAGAGATGGAGAAAAGTAGATGCTGACATGACTGAAGACAGGAGAGGGCAGGTGGCAGGAAGATAACATACCTTGTCACATTCAAGTCCACAGCGAACTGGATCAACTAAAAACCTGAACTAGCATGTAAATCAATCTGAAGTATGTGTGTGAGAGAGAGAATGTGTGTGTGGTGTGTGTGTGAGAGAGAAAGTGTGTAAGAGTGTGTGTGAGAAAGTGTGTGTGTGTATGAGAGTGTGAGTGTGTGTGTGTTCATGAGAGTGTGTATAAGTATGTGTGAGAAAGAAAATGTATATGAAAGTGTGTGTGAGTGTGTGTAGAAAAGTGTATGTGTGTGAGAGTGTGTGTATGAGAGTGTGTGTGGATGTGTGGGATAGAATGTGTATGAGAGCCGGGCGTGGTGGCACACGCCTTTAATCGCAGCACTCGGGAGGCAGAGGCAGGCGGATTTCTGAGTTCGAGGCCAGCCTGGTCTACAGAGTGAGTTCTAGGACAGCCAGGGCTATACAGAGAAACCCTGTCTCAAAAAAAAAAAAAGAATGTGTATGAGAGAGTGTGTAGGAGAGTGTGTGTGAGTGTGAGAGTGTGTAAGTATATGTGAGAAAGTGTGTGTATAAGAGTGTGTGTGTGTGAGCAAGAGACTACGTGAGAGAATGTAGGTGAGAAAGTGTGTGTAAGAGAGTGTGTATATGTGAAAGAGAATTATGTAAGAGAGTGTGGTGAGAGAGAAATTGTGAAAGAGTATGTATGTGAGAGTGTGTGTCTGTATGTGTAAGAGAGTATATGTATGAGAGTGTTATGTGAGTGTATGGGAAAGTGTGTGTATGTGAAAGAGAATGTATGTAAGAGTGTGTGTGAGAGAAAGAATGTGTGAGAGTGTGTATGTGAGAGAGTGTGTGTGAGAGACAGAGTGTGTGTGAGAGAGATTGTATGTATGAGAGAGTGTTATGTGTACAATAGAGTATGTGTGAATGCGTGTGAGAAAGTCTGTGAGTGTGTGGGGAGAGAGTATGTAAGAGTATGTGTGAGAGAGAGAATGTGAGAGTGTGTGTATGTGAGAAAGAATGTGTGAGAGAGTGTGTATGAGAAAGAGAATGTGTGAGAGTGTATATGAGAGAGAGAATGTGTGTGAAAGTGTGTGTGAGAGAGCGTATGTATGAGTGTTATGTGTATAAGAAAGTATGCGTGAGTATGTGTGAGAGAGAAAGTCTATGTGTGACTGGGAGGGAGAATATGTGTAAGAGTGTGTGTGAGAGAGAATGTGTATGAATGTGTGTGAGAGAGTATGTATGTGAGTGTGTGTGAGAGTATGAGTGTGTGAGTGAATGTGTATGTGTGTGTCTGTGTGTGAGTGTGTGTGTGTGTGTTTCCATGAATGTGCTTACATATAGAGGTCAGAGAACAACCTCCAGTGTAATCCCACAGGATCCATTATTCACTTTCTTTGAGACAGGGTCTTTCATTGGCCTAGAGATCACCAAGTAGGCTAGGCTGGGTGGCCAGTGATTCCCCAGGGATCCGCCTGTCTCTGCCTCCTCTTCACTGGGACTTGCACCATTGTGCTGGTTCTTTTTATGTAGATTGTAGTTACTGTTGGTTTTAATTGTCTTCTTCTTTGTTATTTTAATTTTATTTTTTTTCTTTTGGTTTTTTGAGACAGGGTTTCTCCAGGTAGCTCTGGCTGTCCTGGAACTGACCAGACTCAGAAATCTGCCTGCCTCTGCCTCCCAAGTGCTGGGATTAAAGGCATGCACCACCACTGCCCGACTTTAATTTTATTTTTATTATTGTATACATATGTGTATGCAGGATGTGTGTGAATTGGGCACACATGTAGGGGTCCATAGAAACTTTTCAGGAGTCAATTCTCTCTCCTTTCACCATAGGATTCATGGGATCTGGGAGCTGAATCCTGAGTTACCTGTCTGTGTGGCCAGCAAGATTCATCTCAGTGACCCTGGTGTTTTTCAGAGCAATCCTAGAGCCCCCACAGAATCACTGGTAGATTTACATCACAGGGCAATGGGGGCAGCACAGGATGGAGCCTCGGTCCAGCATGAGTCAGATTTCCAGTAAGAAAAAAATAAAGCTGAGAAGCAGTTGTTGGGAGAGGGACGCAGTGGGGACCACAGAAGCAGAAAGGGAAACCCGAGCCTGCAGAAACCTGGCGGGATGGAGTCAGGGTCTGTGGCAAGGCTGGGAAGCCAGCTTCCTGCATTAACAGAATCTGAGTGTCAAGTCCAGGCCCTGCTAACATGGAAGTTACTCAAGGCCCCAGAGAGGACTGATCCTTGGGGTCATCAGGTGACATAAACTGTCTTAGTCTACCATCCTCACAGGCAGGTAACAACATGAAAAAAATAAAAGTGGCCCGTGAGGCATCTCAAGTACTGCTTACTACAACACAAGCAGACCCAAGTAAACTTTATGCTTAAGAAAAAAAAGAAAATGGCACATGATAAAATAAATAAATAAATAAATAAATAAACGCATTTAATAAAAACAAAGCACACCTTCCCTGATGTCTCATATTCTGAGCAGACCTAGTCATACAGGCCTTTAATTCTAGCACTAGAGAATCAGGCTAGCCTGGGCTATAACAGTGAGTTCCAGGCTAGCCTGGACTACATGTGAAAACTTGTCTCAAAGTAAACAAAAGAATAAACTAAGTTTCCATATCTTTTGGTCAGTTTGGGATTGAGTACACTAAAGAATTCCAAATTTTGCAGCCAACCATTGGACTGAGCACGGGGTCCCCAATAGAAGAGTTAGAGAAAGGACTGAAGGAGTCGAAGGGGTTGCAACCCCATAGGAAGAACAATTATCAACCAATCAGACGCCCCAGAACTCCCAGGGGCAAAACCACCAACCAAAGAGTACACATGGCTCCAGCCACATATGTAGCAAGGGATGGCCTTGTCATGCATCAATGGGAAGAGAGGTCCTTGGTCCTATGAAGGCTCGATAGATGCCCCAGTGTAGGGGATTGGAGAGTGGGAAGGTAGGAGTGGGTGAATGGTTAGAGGAAACCCTCATAGAAGCAGGAGAAGGGAGGATGGGATAGGGGGTTTCTGGGAAGGGGGGAAAAACAGAAAGGGGATAACATTTGAAATGTAAATTTAAAAAAAAAAAAGAGGTTAAAAAAAAAGAATCCCAAATTAAAACTCCATCAGAGTGAGGAGCAGTCTGTGTCCTATGGCAACAGCTGCTGTAGCCAAGCCTTGAGCAGAGCAAGTACTGATGGAATGCTGGCTACAGGTGCCACACGGGGTCCCTTCTAATCCTCGTGGCGTTTGTCCTCCTACAAAGGAGTGGCTAGCAGGGCTGCAGTGGGGAAGCCCCTTCTCCCCTGGCTGGGAGACGAGGGCCGGCCTGCTGGGTACCTGAGCCTGGCACGGTCAGCCAGCAGCATGTGCAGGTAGCGCTCGAGGGAATGCTCATTTAGGGCGCAGCGCAGCCAGGCCCGGCCTCGGCCAACGTCGGCGGTGATGTGGTGCAGGGAGTAGAAGCGCTGCAGCTCGTGCTTATTGAGGACCTCCTTCACGTAGACCCAGAACACGGGCTCTGGGGAGAGAAGGAGCAGTGTGTCACGGAGCCTGCCGCAAGCTGCTGTCTTCACAGCCATGGTCACCAGGTAACTTTATGGGCTATAAACGGCATTACTTCCTTAGCACAGACAACGCAGAACAAAGTCATAATCAGAACGGGCCTCAAACCTCCACCCAGAGACCACCATTCTTTCTTTTCTTTTCTTTCTTTCTTTCTTTCTTTCTTTCTTTCTTTCTTTCTTTCTTTCTTTTTTTCTTTTTTTTAATGAAATCAGAATAGGTTACTGTAAAGAAAAATTAAAAAGCTTTCAAATAAAGGCTATTATTGAACCAACATGAAGAGCACAACTTGAACTTGACTTCATTCATCTTTTAAAGCTGTCCTCTGAATAACTTCAGTTCTAAGCATTGAACTCAGTACTGTGAATATTCCTTGGATTGATTTGGCAATAATGCGGTCCAACTATCTCTTTGCTTCACACTGTGGGGAACTGCTCATGTCATAATACTGGGGGGCAATTTTCACCAACCATTCTTTGTTGTCAGCACATGCTCATTATAAAGCCCCCATTCTGGCTTATGATCAAGCACAGGAGAGGGATGCAACTGGACCACCTGGTTAAGCAATGCCCTGTTCGTTCTAAATGTGCCACCTGCATAAAATACCCAGTAACCAAAGCTTTTCTTATATTAATATAATAGTCCCTGCTTGTGAAATCAGTACTTCGATGAGGCAAATAAAATCTGTCCATAATTCTTGATAGCTGCTGGCATACACTGTCTGCAGACATGAGGGACCAGTAGCTAATGAAGTCATAACACCACTGAACAGGCTTATGATTTTGTTGAAAAGCGTGGTAGATGTCAGATGATCTCCACCTATGTGGGCAAATCTCATCTTGGCCTTATCTGCAGCTTCCTTGGCCTCCATGGGGAGAACAAAACACTGTGGGACTGACAACGTAGCAGTAGTAGATAGGACCTCATTAGAACAGTTGTAGTCACAACTTGCAATAACCATTTTAGTGAGCTATGGATCTAAAGGGAACTCTGTCATCATGGATCCCAATTCAGTCAGATCTCCATCATCATTTAAAGCAGGCAAATAATTCAAAAGTTCTAGGGTTTTCATCAGAGTTTCAGGAGCTGCTGGGTCCATAAAATCAAAATGTACCAAGTTGTCAATACCAAGCTTTTTCAACTGTAATCCAACTGATTCTAAATTAGAATGCAGAATTTCAGAATAGGTGTTATCCTTTCTCCCAATTGCTCCATTCTGGTTTTTTTGAGGTGGTGGCTCAAAAATGCCTTGTTGCTGCTGGGGTGGAAGTACAGAATACAATGGAACGATTTTAATATCACCAATTTCAGGGCCCAAATCATCAACTTCACGCTTTATTCTCTTATAGGCCTCATCAATTGAGAGCACTACCCTTAGTTAACATTTTCAAAACTTTCCAGCCAGTATTTTTTTTGTACCCTTTTTTACATGAAAATCAACATTTGTGACAGCTAAATTGTGTCCCCGAACATAACCACACCCTCATCCCTGAAAGCTGTGAATGTAGCCTGACACAGTGAAGAGCTCTTGGCAAGTCTGATGATGCAATTCCTGTGGACACAACATGTGTCTTCATGAGAAGGCAGAGAAACTGACCCACGGGAGAGATCAGGTGACTAGGGAAGCAAAGATTAGAATGATGTGGCCACTTCCAAAGAATGCCAGCAGCCTGAGCAGGGAGAGGCGAGAGCAGCTACTACCCTGTAGTAAAGCAGCTCCCAGCCTGCCACTGTCACCCTGACAGGATAGCCCAGTGACTCTGACCTAGGAGCTGCAGCTCCCAGCCTGCCACTGTCACCCTGACAGGATAGCCCAGTGACACTGACCTAGGAGCTGCAGATCCCAGGACTATGAGCAGAGATATCTTTAAGCCACACGTAATGCCATGTACCTGCAGCCCTGACTAATCAGGCAACTGAGGCAAGGGTGGAGTTTGAGCTAACCAAGTTCAAAGTTAGCCTGGGCAACATAGCAAGATCCCATCCCATCTCAACAACAACAACAAAAAAACTACATTAGATGGTATATAATTATACATGTATTTATACATGCATACATACATACAATTCTGTATCTTGATTCAGTTTTTCCTAAATCATGAACATTTCCTGGATTCCAAAGCCCTGGGAGCAATTTTGTATTATTGCTTATTCGTTCAGTCTTCTGAATGTTGAATGTGATTTCTGGTGGCTTCCTGATTAAGTGCTCTTAATCACTGAGCCATCCCTCCAGCCCTGAGATGCAGCTTTTAGTCCAGGAGCCAAACAGGTTCGCAGACCCTTCTGAGAAC
Source organism: Mus pahari (assembly GCF_900095145.1). Taxonomy (NCBI): domain Eukaryota; kingdom Metazoa; phylum Chordata; class Mammalia; order Rodentia; family Muridae; genus Mus; species Mus pahari. Next base: position 7,455,736 of record NC_034601.1, on the reverse strand, counting down.
ATTGAAGTCATTGAGGTTTTCTTCCAGAAGAATGAAAATATTCACAGCTCCAAAAGCCTCACCTAGATTAAGAAGCTCACTCTACTACTTCAGTTTAACCAACTCAGGCTAGCTGCATCATTCCAGTGAGCCCTGAGCAGTGCCAAGCCAGGAGAGAGAACAAGGATTCATCTTTAACTTCAATCCAGCACACAGGACAAACGGGATGAGATCACTCAGTTAGATAGCCTTGGGTAGGCACATGCTAACCTCAGATTCCTATTCCATGAGCACAGAATAGGTGGACTGGGGTTATGGGTCACCTGAGAAAAGAGCAGGGAGAGTGTTGAGCACAAGGCCCACAGTGAGTCCAACAATGGCAGCCTGACACAAGATAACCAATACCCGGTGCTAAGAGGAGGCGCTATGCAGCCTTCTCTTTCCCTTTCTGTACCAGTAGCACCTAAATGTATATATATGAATGTGTAGGTATTTGGGGACCCAGCCACCCTTCCAGGTTTTTGAACTTTTATTGTGTGTGTGTGTGTGTGTGTGTGTGTGTGTGTATCCACCACATGTGTGCAAACAGAAGAGGACAACTTGCAGGAGGAGTAAGTTTTCTCCTTCCAACATGTGGGTTCCAGAAACTGAACTTGTCAGGTTTGGTAACCAGAGCCCTCCACTGAACTGCTGCATTGACTTTATGTTTCAGAACAAACTTCTCAGGAAGAAAGAGAAAGTGCAGTTCACTCTCAGCCCTCAAAAACTCTTGGGACTATACAACCACACAGAAGAGGCTACGGACTCTTCTCTGCCTCTCTGCTCTTTCCTACAAACTGAACCATCCTGTCTAGAAAGGAGAGAGACTCTGAAGACTTACAAGGATTAGGAAGCTCATGAAAGTTACAAGATTCACAAGGCCCCATCCAAAGTGATACAGGCAGCAAGCACCTGCTGAGGAGAGGAGACTCTGGTGGAGCTGCTGCCTGAATGTTGCACAGTAAGCCCCAGGGATGCAGCTTTGTTGAGTCATCACCCATGCTGGAGTGGCTTTCTATGATACAGCTTCTCCTGAGCCTGCCATGCTTCTGTGAGTAACCTCAAAAAACTCACTGGTTCATCAAACTGGACTCAGGTAGAGTCATTTTTATTTTTTTGGCCTGTCATCATTTCCCTATCTGCTATGCAAGAGATTTGTTCATGTCCAAGAAAAGATACATTCAAACACCATCACAAGGGACTCTGGGAAGCACAGTCCCCTTCAAGTAACTCTCACATTCTGCTCAAAACTCGGCAGTGACCTCCCTCTGACCTTGAATACCAGGAACACTTTACTGTAAAGCCTGTTTTCACCTTCCAGTTTGCAAATTGCTTACCATGGGGATCCTCTTCAAGCCTGTCAGCAATGCCACTGATGATAAGAATTATCCCAGCAGGGCTCCACTCCAGAATTAATGTGGTCTATTTAAAGTACAGCTCACCTGCCTCTTAATGCAAGCAGCGCCTATAATTTAATTTTGAAATCTATAGCGATCTGTTTTGAAACGTGGGGAAAGTTCCAGAAGCATGTCAGAGCACCCAAAGGTAACTGCCAGCAAGAACAGAGCCAGGAAGGGGTGCTCAAGCGAGCTGTCTGGAGACCCTGTTTGTAGCTGACTAACAGAACCAGCTTTTGGCAGTTTCTAACAAGCCTTGGCTTTCATTGGCAATGCCAAAAATTCATACCTTGCATGGGCTCAGTGGGTAAAGTGCTTGATGAACAATAGGAAGACTTGAGTTCAGATCTCCAGCACCCATGTAAAGAAGCCAGGTGCAGCTGGGCATGGTGGTACATGCCTTTAACCAGCACTTAGAAGGTAGATGTAGGTGGATCACTGTGAGTCAAAGCTAACCTGGTCTCTATATAAAGTCCAGGCCAGCCAGAGCTCCACAACAAGACATTGACTTAACACCTTGTACAATAGTGCACGTGTAATCCCAGGTCTGGGAAATCAGAGAAAGGAGGATCCTGTGGCCTGCTGGTCAGCCATTCTAGCCCAATCAGTGAGCTCTCGATTCAGTGAAGGAGTCTTTCTCAACAAATGAGACACAAAGCAATTGAAGAAGACACCTGACCTGACCTCTGGCCTGCACAAACACATGTATGTGCATGAACACACATGAACTAACACACACACACACACACACACACACACACACACACACTGAAATAACATGTAAAATGTGCATATAAGTTGACTCAATTAGTGCCAGCCACAGCTCAAATGCTGGCTCTCTAGGACCAAAGTGTCCTTTGGTAAAGGGCTATCTGTCCCTTGAACCAGAACATAGCTAGTGTGATGAAATGGAGTTTGTTCTCTGATCATCTCATGAGCCCCTACACAGGACTGATACCCCTGAGTGTACGGGGGAAACAACAGCAGCTCTCCTATAGAAATTTAAAGGGGTGCAACTAAGCAAGGTAAAGCAACTGTACAAAATTAAGCAATGTATCACCCAACTCTGAGGACCTGGCTCCTTGCAAACAAGGAGAAAGGGCACCTTTGTCTCGTGTGATTGGACAGGCTAGGTATTGGTTCCAAGGCTCTGAATGACCAAAGTCTTAACTTCATCTAAGGTCAGTCACACCTCTGGGCTTCACAGTCACAGTCAGAAGATGAAGAAAGACTCAGATAAAGCCAGCTGTCACTCTTTTATCAGGCAAGGATAAGCAACCCCAGAAAACCACGAGGAAGCAGAAGTGGAGAGAAGAGCAGTGGGGCTGCTTCACCATTCCTGGGGTATCTGGAGAGGAGCGCATACCACAGTGCAAACTCAGGGGAGCACATCTGACACTAGGAACCAGCACACAGAGCCAAACACAGCCAACTACGCTGAGGCAAGGGCAATCCACACTGCTCTCAAGCCTAAGAGCTGGGGGGGAAACTGCTGCTCAAGCCCAACCAACGAGCAGGTGGTCAGCAGGCAGGGCTCCCAAGAAGGGAACCACAGCTTTGTTACCCCACCATCTTCCAGGTAGCCACAAGGATGTATCTAGAGCAGAGGGTCTGTGGTTTAAATATGAGTCACAAATAATAAAACTCTGCCTGTCAAGCCCATCAACCTAATCCTCTCTTGTTTTTATAAATCCATGAAATGAACACACAATAAAATTCACCATTTTAACCATTTTTAATTTTTATTACATTTTGCTATGCATGTCTATCTCTTTGTCTTTCTCTGTGTCTCTCTCTCTGTCTCTATCTCTCTCTGTCTCTCTGTTTCTGTGTGTGTGTGTGTGTGTGTGTGTGTGTGTGTGTGTGTGTGTGTAAGGCAGATAGATCTCTAAGAGTTCAAGGCCAGCCTGTTCTACAGAGCGAGTTCCAGGACAGCCAGAGCTGCAGAGAAACCCTGTCTCGAAAACTTAACCAAACAAAACGAAGTCAGTTCTCTTCTTCCACACTGTGAACCCCAGGAATCAAACACAGGTCAGGGCTTGCACAGCAGGCAGTGTTAGCGTCTGAGCCATCTCAACAGCCCCAGACTTACAAAATTTCTGCCTGAACATCTGCAATGCTTCAACCCTGGCATCTTCCACCACACCCAACTCTTCACTCCTTTCATGGCTATGAAAGATTGGGGACATGCTGAACAGTATAGGAAGTGTGTGTGTGTGTGTGTGTGTGTGTGTGTGTGTGTATGTGTGTTTGTGTGTGTGATTTTTAGCATGTGCAATACGTAAGTGGTACATGTGTTTTGTAGATGAACATGTAGGTGTGGCATATGTACACACAAAGATGCCAGAGGAGGACACAGGGTGTCCTGCTCCATCACGCTCTACCTCAGTCCTTTGAGATGAGTCTCTCTCTGAACCTGAAGCAAGGCTGGTAGCCAGCACCAAGCCTCAGCAGTGCTTGGTTTCTGCCCAACACAGTACTAACATGAGAGGCACATGCACAGCCACACCCAACTTTTTACACAGGGAGACGATAAAGATTTGAACTCAGATTCTCAAGCTTGCACAGCAAGCACTCTGACCCACCTAACCATCTCTCTAACCCCAGAAAGCGGGGCTTCTAAAGCTTGTGACTCATCTTCTTTTAGATGTGTTCTTGATCTTTGAAGAGACATACTCATCCTGAGATGAGTAAGGGACCCGAGGAACTTCCAAGCTGGTAATCTCCCCACAAGTCAACAAGTCAGGTATCAAATATGGGCCTTCATGAAACATCGGAAATACCTTTAAAACAGCCAGCAGTCACAACATCCCTAAGGGACATTAGTCTAACTATACCAGACTGCTTCTCAGTATAGGGATTGAACCAGGCACATGCTAGGCAAGCACCATGCCACTGAGGTATACTCCTCTTTACAGAGGCAGGGTATCATTTGAACTAGCAATCCTCCTGCCTCAGCACCCAGCACTTAACATAGTGGAACCCACTCATGCATTCATTTCCCTTGCATTGGCATTGACCCTATGCCACCTAGATGTTAAGGCCCCTCCCCAGGGCCCCATGGACATCTTCACAGTCTAGGACCCATGGGTTGAGGAACTGCATCCAAATAGCTCTCCCAGTAAGGCCAGCCATGAGTGCAGGAGAGATGTCTCAGTGGTTAAGAGCACTGACTGCTTTTCCACTGGATCTGAGTTCAATTCCCAGCAACCACATGGTGACTCACAACCATCTGTAATGGGATCCGATGCCCTCTTCTGATGTGTCTATAGACAGAGGCCGTGTACTCACATGCATAAAATAAATAAATATATCTTTAAAAAAAATAAAGCCAGCCATTCTTTCCCACTGGTAAGCACTGTGTGAGTAACCCTGGACACAGTTCAGTACCCTCCCCACACGGTCAGCAGACATCCTTCCGAGGCCTCTTTCACCAGAAGCAGATTTGCAAGTTCATAACAATAACAACGCAACCCCAGAAGGAACTGAAAGCACCGCACGGAGAGAAGAGACACACAGAGCGGACTTCCCCATGCAACCAAGGCCCATGCACCTTCCGCAGAAGTCAGTGTTCTATAGAAATTAAATCATTGCCCAAGGGGACTCAGAGAATCAAAACATAAACTCTGCTTTGAGTTAAGTGCAATGGACCGTTTTCAAAAATCCCCACTAAGGCTCAAGAAGTCAGTATCTTACTGAAGGATGGGGAAAGAAAGCTGGGGTTAGCTTCCCAGGAAAATTAGCACTTTGCCAGAAGTCATGATTCTGACACAGACCTCAGTCACCTCTATGATGTACAGTTTCTAAGCTATAGCAGTAAGCCCGGATCTGGCCACTTCCCTTCCATGAAAAGCAGCAGGCTGGAGAGCAGGCCATGCACACCATCTGGAGTCCTCAGAGAGGTCGGGTTCAGGACTGCTGAGACACAGTCAGGGTGAACTGGGTAGGGAGGTCAAGGAAAGAAACGAGGAGTTTCTAAGGAGTATATATTAAAACCACAGTGAGATAGCACATCATGTTCATTTGGAGATAGCAGGTCATGCCCTGTTGGAATTGGTTCTAATGCTTTGTCTTAATTTGGCTCCCAAAAGCTGCGCCGCCAGACCTGAGGACCCCTGCCCCCAGCTTGCTTCAATTGGTAATAAAGGATTGACTGACATATAGCCAATGGCTGGGCAGGGGGATGGAGGCAGGACCCTTAGATTGCATGGGCAAGGGACCAAGAGAGAGAGGAGAAGAACAAGAGACTCACCATAACTCGGAGGCAGAGGGATCAGATTTAAGAACTATAGGAGAAAAATCATCCAGCCATGTAGATGGAAAGGGAAAGTGGCCTATGGGGGTCGGGGGAGGGGGTCGGGGGAGGGGGGGGGGGGGGGGGGTCGGGGGAGGGGGCTGCCCAGAAGGTAACAGGGCAGGAAAGATAAAATATAGATTTAGAAGATGTTAAGCCAGGAATCCCAGAGTGGGATGCAGGGAAGTTTAGAAGTGTCCAACCAAGGAGCTAGTCAAGGCATATCAAAATCAGCTCGTGTGCATGTGATGGCACGCTCGTACGCGTGTGCATGTGTGTCTTTCACTTGAGAACCCAGAGATCTTGGGCTGGTGCAGCCTGTGAGCGACCCGGCCAGGAGCCAGAGTGGTCTAATTAATTCACTGCTATAACGTACACTTGGATGGCTATTAGTTATTGTGTGGGGGGGTTTGTTTTGTTTTGTTTTTAAGATTTATTTACTTATTTATTATATGTAAGTATACTGTGGCTGTCTTCACACACTCTAGAAGAGGGCATCAGATCTTGTTACAGATGGCTGTGAGCCACCATGTAGTTGCTGGGATTTGAACTCAGGACCTTTGGAAGAGCAGTCAGTGCTCTTAACTGGTGAGTCATCTCTCCAGCCCGTGGGTTTTTGTTTTTTTTTTTTTAAACCAAAGAAAATGACGTGGACACACAACGAAGTAAGATGGTGACCTGATAAGAAGAGAGGAATGAACGTGGAGTGGAGTGCTCTCTCACTGAGGTTTTCATGTAATCTCTAGGAAGGTGGCGCTGAAGGTGATCAAGAGCCACTACAGAAAGGCTCTGAACTGAGCACCTGAAGGTGAGGAGCTCCTGAAGCCACTGCACTGCCGAGTGGGCAGCAAAGTGAGGCAGCACTGAGAACAAAGGGTTAAACCAAGGCCAGAGACTGCAGACGTGCTTGCTGCCAGGCCTGATGGCAGGCCAGAGCTCCAACCTTGGGCCCCAGGTGGAGGAAAGAGTATACACACACACACACACACACACACACACACACACACACACATTCACACTCACATTCACACTTACACACATTCACACACATATACTCATACACTCACTCACACATACACACACACTCACACACATATACTCACACACACATTCACACATACACACAAAGTAATTTTTTTATTTTAAAATTACACAAAGTAATTTTTTTATTTTAAAAAAGGTCAGTGAGATGGGAGATGGCACCACAGGCAAAAGCACTCGCCACATAAGCCTGATGACCTGAGTTTGATCCCCCAGGACCTATGTGGTAAAAGGAGAAAACTCACCCACAAGCTGCCCTTTGACCTCCACATGCACAATAGTGTATGTATACAGCATGCAAATAAATAAATAAAATAAAATTTTATATTAAATATAAGATTACCAGGACATCCAGCCATTCCAATTCTGAGTAAATATTAAAAGAACTAAAAGCAAAAAAGCACAAATATTTATTTTCCCATGGTCATAGCAACATTACAATAGTCAACAAGAAACCCAAGTGCTGATCAGGTAAAAGAAAATATGTTCATCTATATACTAGAATATTACTCAGCCTTAAAAGGGGGAGATGGCATATTGCAGGGTGGGTGAACTGGAAGACACTGTGGTAAATGAAGTCAGATACAAAAGAGCACTGTACACATTTCACTTCCATGAAGTGCCTGCAGGAGTCATGTGCCCTGAGACAGAGAAGAATGCTGGCAATGGTTGCTAGGGGCTGGGGTTGGAGGCTGGAACTTAGAATTAGCATTTTAATGAGCACCTCATTTCAGTTTAGGAGTATCAACATGGTATGGAAGTATTTAATGCCACTGAGCTATAGACTCCTTTGTTAGACTTATTTCCAGTGTGTTACTGGTTTGCCTCCAAGTGCCCATGGAGGTCAGAAGAGATGTCTTATCCCCTGGAGCTGGAGTTACAGATTGTGAGCAACCATGTAGGTGCTAAGAAACAATCTGGTCCTCTGTGAGAGCAACAAGCATTCTACACCACTGAGCTGCATCTCCAGCCCCAAGCTGCAGACCTTCAATGGTTAAGATAATATATTTTATTACACCTATTTTACCTGAATTGTGTATTTTGTATGCACATGTGTGAGAGTGCACTCACTTGGGTGTGCACCTGTGGAGGTCAGTAGTAAACATTAGGAGTCTTCCTCAACTGCACCTTATATTGTGTATTTGTGTACGATGTGGGTATGAACGCCAGGGGACAACTCACAGGAGTCACTTCTCTCTTTTAAGGAGTCACTGTTACATAAGACTAATGCCAACTTATGAGGCCTGCACAGCTGAGCCAACTCATGGGCCTTTCACCTTATTTTCTGAAACAGTCTTTCTTTCACTGAGCTCAGAGTCACCATTTCTGCTAGACTGGCTTGGCTAGCTAGCCTGTAGGATCTGCCTGTTCCACCTCCTCCATGCTAGAGTCTTGTTTGGGGATGCTCAGGATCTGAACTCAGGTCTTCCTGCTCATGCAGCAAGCACCTCACCCACTCAAACTCCGTGTCAGCCCTCACAAAGTTACACAGGGGCAAGGCTTAGGCTTCGGAGTTTTCTACTCTTCCTGTTGCTATGATAAAACGCCCTGACATGTTGATTTTGACACAGTCCTCAGCGTGACAAACTTAGGAAGGCAAGGTTTACTGTGGCTCCCAGTTGGGGTTGCTCTGCAGCCATCAGGATTAGGGCAGAAGCAGGGGCGCTGCTTCCCTCAGTCACCTCCTTTTCATTGTCTACCCCAAGCTCTTAGAAAGGTGCTCTGCACAGTGGGATGCGCATCTAGCTCATCTAATATCAGCAAGAAAATCCCAGAGGCATGCCCAGAGGCTCGTCACCGGGTGACTCCAGGACCAGTCAAGTTCATCATCTGCAGTAACCATCAGAAATTTGGGGGAGGACTGGGGGATGGAAAGAAGATAATAAGACAGGAAAAACATTTTTACCATAACAAAATGGCTGCCTAAACAAGACCCAAGAGCAGCACCACTAACAAACACAGTACATCAGAAAGGGAAAGAATCCATACAAAGATCGACAGGCTGCTAACCACTGTGCAGTCACTCTCCCCAGGGACCAGCCCCCAACTGGTTATATACCAAGGAGTCAACCCTGAAATCATATACATACAAGCAACACTACACAGACTCAGTGGATTATATTTATATACGTGTGTGTGTGTGTGTGTGTGTGTGTGTGAAACAGTAATAATAATTAAACAAGAAGAGGCCATAAATTTGAGAGGAAGAATGGAGACGGACATGGAAGAGGTTGGAGGGAAGAGAAGGGGAAAATGTTGTGTTCCTTGCCATGGTTTTAAAGGTTCAGAACCCTACTAGCTATTCTCAGGAAGTATATAACTGTAACTGTATGTTAGTTACATTTTAAAGGATAAAAAAGGGTAGGGAAAGTAGTTCCAAACCTAAAGAATTTCAGGACATTAGAATTCAGAAATACTGCTCAAAATACAGATAAGGGTATATTCTTATTTAACATACAAGGCCTAGGTTCAAATGTCAGCACACACAAAACAAAACAAAACAAAACAAAAACCACACAATTTAAAAGTGAAGGATTCAAGCACGTCTAGCGGTAGGCAATTGAAAGCTAGTGTGTGGTAGCAAAAACCCATTCCTCACAGTGCTCAGCACTCACCTCCACTGCTGAACCATGGGGAAGACTCAGGCCCCAAGGCAGGAGCAGCAACAAGAGGGGAGTTTGCAGGAGTCTGGCCTGGCCTTTGTGGAGTCAAAGTGCTGCAGTGTCAGTGTGCTACCTGCCAGCCGCAGAGCAGCCTGGGAGCAGGCGCAGAGGAAAGAGACAGGCAACACTGGTAGGGACCAGATCCTCTAAAGTACAGCAAGGAGCCCACACTCTGTCCCGACCTACCGACCTACCGACCGACCAACCGACCGACCGACCGACCGACGCTAATGTCAGCCCTTCATGTCCAGGGGGCCAGAGACCATGCGGGAATGTTTAAAAAGATCCTCCAAGCTACATAATATACAGAATGCACTGGAAGCATCTGGGAGACCACGGAGAAGGACAGTCATGCGATCGCAAGGAACTCAGGACAGTAAGGACTCTGCCCTGTGGGCTTTCATAGGACTGCGGTACATCTAAAAAGAGCTACTCCAGAGAAGAGCTCAAAACCATTACCTGTGCCTGAGAAAACACTGCCAGAAGATCAGGCGCATAGACAGCAATTTTCTCCAAAAACCCAAACTGAGTCAGGTTATGGCCCATGTCCAAAGTCCCAACATTTCCAGGGGCAAAGGAAACAAGATCATAGGTGCAAGGCCAGCCTTTGGTACATGGAGTCTGAGGATTGCCAAGGCTACCCAGCAACACCTGGTCTCAGAGAGACAGAAACAGAACTGAAGCAAAACAGATGTGGGGCAATAAATCTTACTAAGACTGACAAAATGGAGTGTGTAGGTGTGGGAATGATGTACCAAGAAACAGAATCAGAAAGTGCATCCAGCGGCCGGGCTGCAGGAGCAGGACAAGGCAGTGCTTCAAGGTCTGGCTTCAAGACTAGAAGGTCCTTGACCCCGGAGGCTACCATTCTGGAGGATTACGCTTTAACAGGTGGTTTAGTCAGCAACAGTGTCTGCAGCATGACTGACTGTGTGTGTCACCCTGTTGTGGCCTGCCCAAGGACAAGCACAAACAGCAAAACGCCAAAGCTGCCTGCCAGGCAGACTCGGAGCTTCTTCCCCAGCCTGGTACTAAAGAACCAGCTAGTGCAGCCCATTCATTACAGGCCAAGCTTTTGCAACTTTCCGAGACACTTTTTTTTTTTTTTTTTTGGTTTTTCGAGACAGGGTTTCTCTGTGTAGCCCTGGCTGTCCTGGAACTCACTTGGTAGACCAGGCTGGCCTCGAACTCAGAAATCCGCCTGCCTCTGCCTCCCAAATGCTGGGATTAAAGGCCTGCGCCACCAGGCCCGGCTCCGAGACACTTTTAATTAATTTTTATTTTGTTCAAAAATCCATCCCTTCCAACTATGATTCACCAAACATCCAAACAATACAAGAGAAAAGCTGAACAGCTCTCTACCTAGTAAAGAACTAGGTGAGACCCAGTGAGATGGGACACTTCCTACAAAGAAACCACAGGCCCAGCAATGCTTCACTCAGGTCGGAAACCATCAACAGGCCTTCCCACAGCTGAGAATGAAAGCCACCAAGACAACCCGGCCATGTTATGACTAAAGGCAGTCATATGGCTGGAAGTAATACATCATAAATGACATGGTGGGGGGTGGGGTCACAGGCTCTTCATGAGTTAATTATTATACTTGAGGAAGAAAAAATGCCCACTGTGTACAAACTTAACCAGATATAGGAAAAATAAATAAACAAGTATTTTGCACCTTGTTTTACGAAGCCAGACAAACCACTGTTCCAAGTGATAAAATTTTAAGAAAATCATGTAGCACCTATTATCCTTGGGGCTTTGTCATTTCCTGATGACTAATAAATACTGTTGAATCCTGTTTCTTAGGCCTGTCTGCCACCCAGAGACCCTCTTTCATAAAGTTCTTTAAAACTCTGGTCCATTTCTCTCTTGGGTTGCCATTCTTGTAATTTACATGAGCTCCATATACACTATAGATTCAACCCTTCCTTCCTGGGACTCAGGCTCTGTGAACTTCCTCCACTCTGAGGTTTACCTGCCAGCGTCTAATGACATCGTTTGATGAATTGAGTAGTTCATGTTCACAACCTAGTTCATCTTTCATCATATCAACTGGCTTCTGCTGAATCTGCTTAAGAAATCCTTGCTTATTCTAAAGCCATAAGGACTGTTAGAATTGGCTGAGTATCATGTGTGTGGGGGCTGAGATTTTATTCTTTCATTCATTGGTTAGATGTCTCACTGATGAAGAGCTATTTATTGACTACTATTCAACTGCCCTGAGACATCCCTTTGGTCATAAATCAAGTGTCCAGGCACCTTTTCTTCTGGACATCATATCTTGATAGTCCTTTAACCCTTGTGCCAATAGCACTGTCCTGCTAGCCAACCACCAGCAGCCTCTCACCTGAGTCTTCAGCCTCTCCCTGCCTGCTCTTTGCTATTCTGCCTTAATTACATGTGGAGGAAAACTAGAGAAGGGAGCTCAATCTCTGTAGCCATTATATGTAGTCTCAATCTATGAGACTATGGGGAAGCCCTCATCCCTGCTGGATAAAGGTTTTCCAGGGTTGGCCTCCTGGGTATGAGGAAAGAAGGACCTGTACCACTGTAAGTAATACATCCCCTATGCTCTGTAAGGAGGTCCAAATGAACTCTAGCAGAATCATGCACCTTAGGAGGAGAGGTACACTGTATATCATGGTCAGGGTTTCTATTGATGCAATGAAACACCATGACCAAAAGCAACTTGGGGAGGAAAGGATTTATTTGGTTTACACTTCCACATCACTGTTTATCACTGAAAGAAGTCAGGCCGGGGGGTGGGGGTGGCAAATGCCTTTAATCCCAGCACTTGGGAGGCAGAGGCAGGCAGATTTCTGAGTTTGAGGCCAGCCAGAGCTATACAGAGAAACCCTGTTTCGAAAAAAAA
>NC_034601.1:7430348-7443308 GCF_900095145.1 Mus pahari | reverse complement strand
AAAGAAAGAAAGAAAGAAAGAAAGAAATCAGGACAGGAACCCAAACAGGAAAGGAACCTGGAGGCAGGAGCTGATGCAGAGGGTTCAGAGGGGTGTTCCTTACTGTCTTGCTCTTCCTGGGTTACTCAGCCTGCTTTTTTATAGAGCCCAGGACCACCAGCCTAGGAATGGCACCACTCACAGTGGACTAGGCCCTCCTCCGTGGATCACTAAGAAATGCCCTGCAGGCTTACCTACAGCCTGATCTTATAGACTCATTTTCCCACTTGAGGCTTCCTCCTCTCTGGTGACTCTAGCTTGTGTCAGGTTGACATAAACCTAGCCAACACACAATGTTTATGTCCTAATAGTAAGTGATTTTAGCAATAGCACCCTGTCTCCTCTACTGTAATTTTAAGAGAAGTCTTTGTATCTGGTAAGTGTAAATCCTGGACTTTGTTGTTTCAGGCTGTTGTGACTTTTCTTTGAGTTCTGCATTTTGAATCATCTTGTCCATTTCCACATATACAAAAAAACAAAAACAAAAAAATCACTGTAAGAATCATAGTTGGGATTGCGTTAAATTAGAAGATCAATCTGAGAATAGGTTATTTTTCCGCCAGTGAAATAAGTCAATTCAAGCCAGATTAGAATATATTAAAGGCAGGTTTATTGGAAAGCTGCTCTCTGGCAAGTTCACTGGCCCCAAGGATGGAGGCCAGGGGAGTTGGCCATGGAGAGGTGGGGGAGAGGGGGGAGAAAGAAAGAAAGAAAGGGTGCCTGTGTAGAGAGGAGAAAGAGGAAGAGGAGGAGGGAGAGAGTACACAAAAGATCTGGACCATAATAGGGAGGAGCCTCTGGGGAAATGGCAGCCCATCTCCCGAGCTAAAAAGTTCAAGGTCGAGGGCAGGGTATTCCAGGTAGGGACTGAGAGATGCTGGGAGAACCAGGAGGCCAGGTCTGCTCTGATAGGTAAAATACACACCTCAGTCCCTAGTCCCGGATGCCAGTCTGTGAACCTTAAGTAGCCCTGCTTTGTTGATGTCCTATTGCTTCTTAGTGCTTTATGGTATCCATGAGTGTTGTTGCTTAGGTATTTCTAGGTATTTGAGACTTTTTATGTTGTCAAAAGTAGCATCTAAAAATACTTAATTTTTATTGGTACCCAGATATGCAGTTACTTTTTGTTTATTAATTATGTATCTAATAACCTTATTAAATTAACTATATAGTTTGTAGAGTTTTTGGATTTATACTTCTTTCCTTTTCTCTAAAATTTTTAAAAATTTTATTTTATTTACATGTATATACATGTACCAGTGTGCATGTACACATGTACTTAGGTGTATATGAACGCTATATGTCACAGCATGAATGTGGAGGTCAGAAGACAACCTTGCGCCTGTTTGAGGCAGGGCCGCTGTGTTATTTGTCTGCTGTGTGTAACAGGCTGTATGTGACAGGCTGTCCAACCCAGGAGCTCAGGGTATTTTCTGGTCTCACCTCCAGATCTTCACAGGAGCGCTGCACCTGGCTTTTTTTCATGGGAGTCCTAGGGATTCGAACTTGGGTCCTCTCCTTTTTTGCACAGGAAGTGACTTGTACTCCATTTCCCTGAGGGAGACCTTGCAGTCAGGCGTCCTTTACCTTCTTCACAGATCCTTTGCAGAGAACGAAGTTTCCTTTTCCCTCTCCTGCTTTGTTTCCCCTGGCAGATCTGCCATATGCCACCAAACTACACTGGAAATGTGGGCTTGCTTGTCATGATCCTGATCTCAGAGGACTTCCTAAGACTGGGAGCATTCCTTTCTGTTGGGGAATGGGCTGCTAAGAGTTCCCATCCTTAGGTAGCTTGTATTTTATCACATGCTCACTCTGAATCTGTTGAGGTTGAGGTTGAGGACTGTATTAGGCCACACCAGCACACCCAGCAAACCCAGCTGGGTAATGACGTAAGTTCTTTTTATGTATCATTGGATTTGATTTTAATATTTAACATCTATTGTTATGGAATAAATTGCTTTCAATTGATTTTCTTTCCTTTGGGGGGAGGGGGAACAGGGTCACCTCATGAAATCCTGGCAATCCTGAAACTCACTCTGTAGATCAGACTGGCCTTGAACTCACGGAGATCCACCTCCTTTGCCTCCCCAGTGCTCAGATTAAAGGATGCAGAACCACTAACATCTGGTACAAGAGCTCCTGCCTACAGAAGCTGAGCCTCAGTCTCCAGCTCGGGTACGTGAGCCCCACGACTCATCACTTTACCTCCAAAACACACAAACCGTCCCAGGAGGACTGCCGTAACAGCTCCAGGGTGAAAGCGGCCCAGTGCATCCCTTAGTAAAGCAGATGAGTAGACTGAAGCCATCAGTGGACGCAGATCAGCTCCTGGTACCCCACAGCCCAGCAGAACCTCACAAAGCCATGGTGAAAACCCACACAAATACGGCCATGATGTTTCCTCCAAAATGAGGAAAGACAAAGGCCTGTGTGAGAAGCTACGGACACTCTTGGCAAGGCTGGGGGAGACCGAAGTAATCGGAGTGTGAGTGGCTTGAGAACAGTGAGGCTGCATGCAGCGTTTTATGCGCTTGTGTCTTTACCTTATATTCAACACTTCACCAAAGGTGAGGTTATAAACATACACTGTGAGGGTGGGAAATTGTCTCAAGAAGAGTGCTTGCTGTTCAAGCATGAGGCCCTGAGTTCAAATGCCAAACGCCCCAGAAAAAGTCATATGTGGGCCGAAACACCTATTTCAACATGAAAAGATGGACCAGTAAGTAAAGGTACCTGCTACCAAGTGTGAGTTCAGTCCCTGAGCCTGCACAGAAGGAAAGAACCAACTACCACAATTGTCTTCTGACCTGTATATTCAAGCCATTGCATGCATTCACACACACACACACACACACACATACACACACACACACACACACACACACACACACACAATAAAGAAAGCAGCTAGCCAGGTGTTACAGTCCCAGAACTGGAGGACAGCAGCAGGAGTGTCCCCATGATCACTAGCCAGCCAGTTTAGTCAACTGGTGAGTACCAGATGTAATGAGACCCTATCTCAAAAACAGGAAAACTAGTAACACAGAAAGCAATAGAAGAAACATCTGATGTTATCTACCTCTGTCCTCCACACACGCATGAACAGGAACACACACAAAATGCTTTAGCATCCTCACTCAGCCCTCAGAACAGGTCACAGTGGGAATCTGGACGGAAGTGCTCAAATCTGCTTCCTTTCCTCTGGACCATGAGCTGAAAAGGTCAGCAGTAAGACACTGACTAGCCTGTGGGACAGCCAGCCCGTGGGACAGCCGGCCCGTGGGACAGCCAGCCTGTGGGGTTAGTAGCTCCCACCTCCTGACCCTGACAACGAGGATAGCGGACAACAGACAACACTATCGCAAGCTTCAGGGCAGCAGGGAAGGGGGACCATGATTGGAATGAGGGGAAAAACCTTTATCCAACCTGCAGAAGCCAGTGTACTCAGCTCCAACCACAGCCACAGAGCAAGTGTGGGCCCAGGAACAGCAGGCTGAAATTTAAAGTAGAAACCCCTATTTCAACATGAAACTCCACAATTTTTAAGTGTTAAAAACTTAAAAATAAGGCAGGAGTGGTGGCGTCCAACTTTATTCTCAGCACTTGGGAGGCAGAGGCAGGTGAGTTCAAGGCCAGCCGGGATTACACAAGTTCCAGGACAGCCAGGGCTCTTACACAGAGACACACTGTCTCGAAAAACAAACAAACAAAGAGTAAATAAAAAATATGATACATACATGCATGCATACATATGTAAATGAGTTACTAAGCTCGGCCATCCACGTGCCCAACCCCAGAAGACCAAAGGCAAGCCACACCCTTGGCAGGCACGTCACATTCCCTACCAATGAGATCATTATTTTCAGTCATTGTGCTGAGGTGGAGCTTCCCTCTCATCAGAGGGAAATGAGTTTGTTTTGTTTATGGTGCTGGGGATTGAACATATGAACTCACACATGTTGGGCAAGCATCCCATCACTGAGCTAGTACCCAGCTGGGCCAGACCACGCTTCTCAACTGTAAACAGAACTGATAGAGCAGCCTCATGGGCTAACTGGATGACGCCTGTGCCATTATTTCTAATACAAGGACAGTATCAACTACTCAGAAGATGACTGAAATGCAGGATGCCTGAACCTGGGCCTGGAATTTTTTCACAAGCCTGACCACCCCTCTGTGAGGAGGCACGGCCTGCAACTGCCTCATCTTACACTGAGGAAACAAGAGTCAGGGGAGATGTCCCCACTGTGCCCATCTGACAAGTCAGAGAAAGATGTCAACCCTGACCGACTTAGGCCACAGGTCACAACCTCTGTGCTACATCTTGGGGGTGGGGGTGCAGGAGCTCATATCTATCTGATAAAGAGCTGCTCCCATGGCTCCCCAACCAACCACAAGAAGCCACTGACCTGATCCCAGCTGATAAACCACCAGCCCTCCTCCCTTGGGAGGCTCTTAATCACTTCCTGCAAGGAAAGAGGTCTTAATCAGCCAAGGCCGGTCTAGCAGTCAGTGAATGGTTAATTAAAGCAGCCAACAGAGATGACAATGAGGCCTTGGCAGCCACCCCAGGGCTAAGCCAGTCTGCTCTGTCCCCAGCTTCTAGTTGGCACAGCTGTGCATCCAAATCAGCATAAAGCAACAGAGCCTGTGCCCCCACCTTCCCAGGTGCAGAAGGAAAACTCATGCTGAGCTGAGGCGGGGTGTGGGGGCACCCAGAACGCTGCAAAGGCATCGGGGCTTTCCTGGTTATCAGAGTCAAAGACCAAGAAGCAAAAACAATCCAGTGTGTGAGGCCCAGGGAGAGCTATCTCCCTGTGAGGCCGAGGTCGGAACTTGAGGAGGAGGTGAGGGGAAGAGTGAAAACTCAGGGTGTTGGGGAGGAAGGGCCACTCATGTGAGCAGTGCAAGTCAGCCTTGCCCAGGACCTGTCAACACATCCTGTCGAATACCCTCAGAGACCACGCTTGCCCCGTGTGCTGCACTAAGGTTGGACACTCCCACAAGGTCAGAATAGCCCTCCCCCCCCCAATCCAGCTTGCCTCTGTGGCCAGCAGCTGACCTCACCCACTGGTTGCCCCATAGATTAAGATAACTAACAAGTCAAGATGGAAAGGGAAAAAAAGGAGGCTCAGCAAATATAGGAACGCTAGGGAAATCTTACCAAGCAGTCTGAACACTGATTCCCCCTTGGGAAGACAGGATGCATCCCAGGAGAGCTACAAACTACTGACACCAGCAGACGAGGTGGACAAGGCAGCCGGTAGAAGTTGACTGACAAGCACGGAGGCCTCTGCACCAGATTCTGAGGATTAGCCTCCTCCTTACCTGTCTTGTCTTAGTTTGGTTTGGTTTTTGAGACAGGATCTAACGGAGCTCAGGCTGGCCTCAAATTCTTATCTTCACGCCTCCAACTCCCTAGTGCTAGGATTATAGGCATGTACCACTATGTCTGGCACCTTAGCTGGCCTTTATAGGAAACCTGGGAGCACTAAAGGAAATTCAGTGTGAAATTCAGCTCTGAAAGGACTCCCAAAACCCAGTCTCTTGATTTACAGAACATTCATTTCTGAAAATGAGTTACTCATTAGATAAACAGGAATCGTAGGTTTGAAGAGCTAAGAGAAAGGAAGGCAGGCCTAGAACCAGGCGTGGTGGCACACATCTGTTACCAACACAGACAAGGCTCGGGCAAGAGGATTGCAAGCCCAAGGCCAAAGGCTGAAAGTCCAGCAGGCAGCCCCATTGGTCTCTAGTGAGGCCGTACGTTTGTTATGAAGGCATCTGACAAGAATGTGTGTTCTAGGTACACAGGAGACCCATCTCAAAGCAGAGAGGCTTCGGCTGGATTCCCACCAACACACCTACCACATACACCTGCTCTGCCTTTCTGCTGTAGAGGGCTAAGGGGAAAAGGACACGTTTTCCTCAGCCGCAATGTGTGCATCAGCATGGGGACAAGGAGGAGTCAGGACCTGTAGATGACGCCCACAGGGAGGGTCTCAAAACACCTGCCTTTGAAATGGAAAGGATGAAGAGATGCCAGGCCATCTCTGTATAACACAATTCATTCCCAAGTTCATAGCCAGAACAGAACCCTTACCTGCCAGCTTCCTCACCAACACAGTGGAGGCAGCAAAGACCTAGGCTACTTCCGGGAAGAGGAAAAAGTTACCTTACATCTAAGACTATCCAAGGGCCAGGGTCCCACTAAGCACCAAGTGTTCCCTATCTTCAGGAACAGTGTTTTACAACACTGAAATGAATGGCAGCAGAACTCTGAGCTTTGAGACCTGCAGGGTTTCTGGTGTTGCTGAAGACATTTAATCATGCAATGCCTCACTACGCCCTGCATCAAATTAAAACAGATTATTAATTTCCCAATAACTGCTACCCCACACTGATAGTATAAGCACCATGGCTGTAGGCTACCAAACCCAGAGGAGCTGGTGACACATGGCTCTGAGGATCATGTGCACAGAATGGCATCATTTAAGTTAAGAAGCAGACAGCAGTGACTTTGCTTCTGTGTCTCGTTCCAGGGATTTCTGGGCACAGCACATGCCCAGGCCCACACATGAACCTGCTATGGAGAGACTAAACTAAGCCGCAAGTCAGAAGTGATATCAGGTACCTGTCTCGGTCTTGCCGGCGAAGCCCGCCGCCTGCTTGATGGCTGCGGCGGTGAGTGCTAATCCGCGGCTCCTCTTCATGCCATGCTGAAGGACGGCTTCAAACTGGGCACACAGACAGGTCACCCTGAGGAGAAGCAGGGACTCATCAATCCACCTGGGAAGGGAGCAGCAGCACAGTGGGCTCCAAAGCTGCAGGTGAACCGCCAGTGGGACGCGGGCGACACCTTGATGTGCAGACCTGGGGAGCTCTGAAAGCCCCACCCCCATTTATGTATGAATCACATAAGTCAGGAATACCCTCAGGACCAGAAAGGATGCCAACCAGGAGGTGATGCAAAGTCAATTTAAAAACAAATCAGTCCTGTGGGGAAGGGCTGACGTTAACTACACCCAGTCCACAAGTCTCAACTCTTAATTCCCATCCCATAGTTTACAATGCACAAAGCAAGATGACATTCTCAGAGGCAGAATCTACCAGCGTGCCCACCTGGAAACTGCAATTTCATGGCCTGGTACTTACTGCCATGTGAATTCTTACTTTTGTTCCTTGTTGTACTATAAGATATTATATCATAAATGCCTATCTAGAGTTAACATTTTCAATTAAATTACAATTGCTGTGCATTTAACTGAATTTCTCAATAAGTAAAGAAATGGGAGCTTCAGAGCATGCCCATGAAGAGATGAGGTCAAAGCAATCACAGTCTCCCTAAGTTCTCCCTAAGTTCTTGGGCCTCTGCCCAGGCCTTCTGAGCTGTTGCACTCTGAGCAGTCACTGTGTAGCTCCTAGGTACCAGGCCTTGTTCTGAGCTCTGGTAATACAAAGGTGGGAGAAAAGGTGGGACACTGTGGTGCACACCTTTAATCCCAGCACTGAGAAGGCAGAGGCAGGTGGATCTCTGTGAGTTCAAGGCCAACCTGGTCTACATAGCAAACTTCAGGCCAAACAAGGTTACTTTGTGAGACCTGTCTAGGAAGGAAGGAAGGAAGGAAGGAAGGAAGGAAGGAAGGAAGGAAGGAAGGAAGGAAGGAAGGATTTTAAGAAAAGAAAGAGAAGAAACAAACACAAAGGACAGAAGAGACAGAGAGGGCCCCATCCTATAGCCTCTGCACTGCTCTGAGGGAGAAAAGTAAGGACAGAGACCACGCAAAACACTCCAGTTCCTCAGAACTGGGAAGAAATTAAACCAGGGTGGCATGGGGAGTGGAAATGGGTAACTCCAGGCCAACATTCTGTGACCAGATGGTAGTAGCTTTGGAGTTAGGGCATCATGATGACAAAAGGCAGCAAATTAGACAGAGGGGCCCAGGGCAAAGGCCATTAGACCACCTAGCATTTAGCTCCACCCATCGCATGCCTGCCCCAGTCCTGTCCAAGGGTGACCACTCTGTGGGTGTTGAATCATCTTCACAACTACTTCAGTAACTCCCCCACAGCATTATGAGAGCTGGTGAGGAAGGTTCTATTATCTCCAAACCTAACTCTTGGTCTCCTAACTTTGTCTCTCCTGGACCACCTGCAGCTGGCAGGGTCTGGTACCCACTACATGCTCCACCCCTTCCCCCTTGTACTTCTCTATGATTACAAAGCACGGGTTTCAGGATCCATCCCTCTTTGTGGGGCAGAAGTACTCCTAAACATTAGCCATGTATCTGCCACTCCTCTCCATACTCAAGCAGGCATGCAAGGATTTGAGGGCTTCCTGAAAGCTGAGGCAGACACAGAATTACATGAAATCCACAGAAACTAAAATTGGAGTCAGACCAGGGCCCAGTCTTAGGAAAAACAACTCTAGAGTGTGTTATTAACTAAAGCCTCCAGCTTCAAGTGAATCTGGGGAAACTCAGCCATCCGTTTAACAACCCCTGGCACTTTGCTTGCCTCCAAAGCATAGGTCAGCAACTGCCTGGCCAGCTCCAGATAAAACCAGGCCCGAGTGGAATGGAATGCAGGCAAGAAGCAAGCCTAAGTTTGTAGGGTTCAGTGGCACCAGAAGCCCTCTCCCCCCTACACAAACAGGTCACAACTAAGCTAACACAGCAGAAAAACCAGGTGAGTGCCATTCTGTAATTACTTGCCATGACGCCAAGTCAGAGGCCACTCCATGTCAACAGGCCCTGTGGGCGTCTCTGTTTGACCCAGCTAGGCCTGAGTCTACTTGTTATCTAACACTGCACATGGGCACACACAGAGAAGCTCCCTGTAGGACCACGTCAGGGAAGGTTTGGATTGCTCCCTGCCTTTGCCTTTTCATACAACAGCAAACAAGCACCTGCTTTCCTCCCTGTTACATTTTCTTAGCTGAGTCTGTATTTCCCAGAATTCTCTCTGCTAAATGTTCTCTGACTTCACTGTGGAAGGCTGACTGCCTCAATGAAATTATCACACCCAATTTACTTTCAAGTTAATGAGTTGGGATATGTTCTCAATGAGTGAGGTTTTAATAATAGTAGATGTTTTTAGTTTTAAAAAAAATCATCCAATAATATCACCCAGGCTTCTGTGCTTACAGCTAGCTGTTCATGGGATGAAGAGCTGAAGTGCAGTGTGTCTTTACAATGGAGTACTACTCAGCACGCACAAAGTTGAGTTCTATCTACCACATAAAACCAGGCATGGTGATATATACCATGGCACACACCCAGGTAGTGGTGGTGGAAGTGAAGATGGTGATGGTGATGATTGTCGTGGAGGGGGAGGGGAGTGTGGAGAAGGAGGTGGAGGAGAAGGTGGAGGAGGAGAGGGTAGGGGTGGAGAAGGTGAAGGTGGATGTGGAGGAGGAGGTGGAAGTGATGGAGGTGGCAGAGGTAGTGGTGGAGGTGGCAGAGATGGCAGAGGTGGAGGAGGAGGTGGAGGAGGAGGTGGAGGAGGAGGTGGAGGAGATGGAGGAGGTAGTACTAGGAATCAAGTTTAAGGCCTCAAGCATAGTAGGTAGGAGCCCTGGCCCACATCCCATACCCTCACTGGGACCTTTTTGAAAAAACTAAATGCAACCTCAAAACTAAACAAGACTGTCCCCATTTGTATCCCCAATGCAATGTGTTGGATGGGTCATTAACACTGAATCAATAGCACCCATAAAATCAACCAATGAACAGCATAGCCGTAGCACAGAGGCAAGATGGCATCAATCAACCACCCTTGCTGTAGCCCAGTCACAAACATGATGACCATTTGAAATGGACCGCATCCTACATGTACGGATTACATGAAGTTTTAAAAATGTACAAATAACATACAAATAGAGAACAACGTGTCTCAGGCCAGCAAGAAGGCTCAGTGGGAAAGGCACCTGCATGCAGGCCTTGACTTCCATTCCTCGGGTTCTAGTGGAGAAGAGAACAGACTCTGCAAAGCTGTCTGCTCATCTCCATGCATGTGCTGTAGTATGCACATGCCACACACGAACTAAATACACAACACAGCGCTTAGAAAACACAAATGAAATTACCACAATCAAAGACATCGAGAGGTGTTTTATTTCATTTTACTTATTTTAGTGTGCATGCACACCCACAATGCCACAGCACATATGTGGAAGTCAAAAACAATTTGTGGAATTTGTTTCCCAAGGGTCCCAAGGATCAAACCCAGGTTATGAGACATGGTAGCAAGTGTCTTTACCTGCTGACCCATCTCAATGGCCCAAGAGTAACTATTTTAAGTACAGAAAAAAGGAATATACTGGCTAGCTGTATGTCAACGTGACACAAGATAGAGTATCTTGGGAGAGGGACTCTCAATTGAGAAAATACACCTGTGTGCCAGGAAGCAGAAAACAACAGTAAATGCAGCTATGTACTCATGTACTCATGTATGTATGTATGTATGTATGTATGCAAGTGTGTGCTTGTGTATGTGTATTTGTATATATGTATATGTTTGTGTACATATGTGCGTATTCTATGTGTACTTGTGTTACATGTGCACAGGTTTATATGCATACAGATGCCAGAGGTCACCCTGAGTTGTCACTCCTTGGTAACGGTCTACCTAACATATGAGACAGGGTTTCTCATGGAACCCAGTGCTCAGTGACTCTGCCATGCTAGCTGGCCAGCAAACTCCAGGGATCCTCCAGTCTGTCTTCCCAGTGCTGGGGTCACATGTACACTTTTCTATTCATACAGTCTGGAAACTCAGCCCAGGGAGTGGTGCCACCCACAATGGTGGGCCTTCCCACATCAATTAACCTAAGCAAGGTTAGCCTAATTGGCCCACAGTCGATCCTGGATTCGATCAACTGGATGACTGAGATTAACCACCACACTCCTGCCCTAGTCTGCGTCCGATTCCTGGAAAGGCTGTGACTGAAAGCAGCTCCAGGAAAGGGTTCATTTCAGCTTAGATCTCATAGTGTGTCATGAAGGGAAGTCAGGACAAGAACTTAAGGCAGGAGCCAGAGAGGTGCCGTGGAGATGGTAGAGAGCAATGTTTACTGGTTTTCTCCCCACGGCTTGTTCTGCTTGCTTTTATATGTAACCCGGGACCACCTGCCCAGAGGTGGCAGTGCCCACAGGGGATGGCCCTCCTACATCAGTCATTAATCAGGAAGATGCCACACAGATTTGTCTCTGATGGAGGCATTTTCTCAACTGAGGCTCCCTCTTCCCAGATAACCCTAGTTTATGTCAAACTGACAGAAAGTCAACTGCTCCTGCCCACTTACCCAGGACAGTAGAGACACGTGGACAACACATACGTCTGTATGTCCATCCACTTCACCCTTTCCTTATATTTCCCACATATTGTGTGTTATCTCTTCCCAGGAATATCCCAGAATCCCTGTACCCACCCGTTTGCACACTAATACCACAGTCACTTCTACAACCTCTATTATTGTACGTCACTATGATTGTCACCACAATTTACATGACCAGACTCAGTCCTGAGGACAACTGACCCGCCATGCAGTGTGTCTCCAGTGAGTACAATGTCCTCCAACAAAGCTCTCAACATCAGAGTGATGAACAGTCCTCTGGCCTCTCATTGACACTGAGGTGCATCCTTGGTGTAAAATAAAAATGCAGGTTGGGCATGGTGGCACACCTTCAATCCCAGCACTCAGGAGGTAGAGGGAAGTAGATCTCTGCGAGTTCAGGGCCAGCCTGATCTACAGTCAAAGTGTCAAATCCACTAAGTTCTTACTAGGTCTGAGCAGCAAATGCCACTAAAGCTAAGAATCACCAAGTCTTCAGAAGTGAGAGAATCATTATCCTCTCATTTGTCTATTACAAGAGCAACTAATACAGTCCATATTACACAGCCAGTTGTCAGTGACTTGTGCCATGGTGGTCCTGACACCGGAGCCCATGTTGCATGCTAGCTGCCTCTCACCTCCACCAGCAGGACAGTAGGAGAGAGGGGAATGAGGCTTACATGCTACTCACTGCGCTTCTCAGGAACCATCCCTTACACCCTAGATAAATGTTTTATTACATTTAGATATGAAAATGTGCTCAGATTTTTTTTAAATATCCAAGAGCTCTACATCTGCTAAAAATAATCGTTTTGTAGGAAGGAATCACCTCATAGCTGAGCATGCTAATACATGGTTATATTGCTAGCACAGAGAGAAGGAGCTATGAGGTCACTTGTTCAACACTAGCCTGGGCTGAAGATGTGACTCAGGACACCTACGTAACATGTCTAAGGCACTGGATTACAACCCCAGTATCGTATGTACAAAATAATTTTTTTCTAATTTTGTTAATAAGACAAAAGCACACAGGCCTAGAGGCTCGCCACTGTGGTAGAATGCCTGCATAGCAAGCATGATGCACTTGGTCCCATCATCAATATAAAGTAAAAGTAAAAATAAAAAGCCTATGTGGAGGAGACATCAGATCCAACTAACCAAGCCCAGGAGACATGCCCAAGCTAGTAAGAATATAGCTTCCAGTTAACACTGTCAACTAAAAAGAGGCTGGTAGGCAACAGGTGACACATTAAAGAGACACGTGATGAACACAGACATATAAAATGGGGAAACGCTCCTCAAAACCTTCTGAGGGATAAGATGTGGCTAGTAATGTGTTTGCCCAACATTCATGTAAGCCCCTGGCTCAATTTCTGGTATTAGATAAGTCACACCTGTGACCCCAACACTCAACTGGCAAAGGCTTGGGGTTCAAGGCCACCCTCATCTACATAGGGAGCTCAAGGCCAGCCGGGGCTACAAGAGACACAAGAAAGAAAGAAAGAAAGAAAGAAAGAAAGAAAGAAAGAAAGAAAGAAAGAAAGAAAGAAAGAAAGAAAGAAAGAAAGAAAGAAAGAAAGAAA
>NC_034601.1:7415785-7430268 GCF_900095145.1 Mus pahari | reverse complement strand
AAGGAAGGAAGGAAGAGCAAGGGAGGGAGAGAGAGAGAGAGAGAGAGGAAGAGAGAAAGAGAGAAAAGAGAGAGGAAGAGAGAGAGAGAGGCTGGGAGATAGATGGATGGATGGATGAATGGATGGATGGATGGATGGATGGATGGATGGATGGATGGATTTAAGCCATCTGTTTCCTAAATGTCCAGGGAATGTATATGACGTTTCCACCCAGGTTAAGATCATCACAAGGGGCTTGAAAAAAGATGGCTCAGCAATTAAAAAGGGTCTGTTCTGGCAGAGGACCCTGGTTTGATTCCCAAGCACCCACAAGGCAGATCACAACTGTCCATAATTCCAGTTTCAGGGGAGCCGACTCCCTCAGGACCTGCTTGTGCAACACACATACACATACACACACATACACACACACACACACACACACACACACACACACACTGCACAGACATGCATGCAAAATAAGTAAAATCTCATACACAAAAAAATCAATCTTTTTAAAAAGAAACAAAAACCCCAGAGAACACCTGCTTTTGTCTTTCTGCCTCCTGCAAGCTGTTTGCTGTTTTGTTTTGTTTCAGCTATTTTTAATTCCTCAACAGGTAAAGAGAATATCACACATTCACAACAGTCCTCCTTTCCCCAGAATGTCTGGAGAGGAGAGAGTTCCTCGCCTAACCTCAATACACCCTCAGCTCAACACCTGAGCCAGCTCACAGCACTCAAGTGATGAGGCCCAGCAAGCGTGAGGACACCGCACGTGTAGAAGGCCCATGAGAAGGGCTGCACGAGGCTGGCTCCCAGCCCCACACGACTATTGGATTATCTATCCCCACAGACAGGGAAACAGGCAAGTCAAGAGCAGCCCAAACTGAGAGTGTGGTGTGGCCTGGGCAATGCTGGGCCCAAGCTCTTTAGTGCCCTGCACTCCTCACTTCTCTAACTGAAAGGAAACTTCCCAGTTGTGTTCTGCTGTCCACAGAGGACAGCCATGCATCCAGCCTCCGAACTCCCAGTCAGCAGGTCCAAAAGAAGGCAAACTAGTTCGAGCTACTAAAGCCACACCACGAATGTGACTGCAGACTGGACATGCCACACGTTCTAAAAGCCACAGAACAAACCTGTTCTGAGGGGAAACAAGTGGCCGTGACAAGCAGGGTTGAGAAGCTATGGCTGCCACTCCCTTCTAGGACAGGACCTGTCTGAAGGGGAAGGCAAGCCTCAGCTATACTTCTGCAGCTACACATCCTGCACAGGGGAACCTCTGGATCTTGCTGTGGCAACCTCACAAGACCAAACCCTCAAATAGCACTACTCTCTCCCTCCCTCCCTCTGTCTGTCCCCATCACACATACAGGTCCACTGTTAAACACTGTGCATCGAGTCAACCCCAAACTCATAGCAGCTCCAGTGCCAAAGGAATTCCCTCCCAGCATCTTAGCAACTTCTGTCCTACCTGAGGGCTCACTGACACTTCTCTCGACTTCAGTTTGACTTACTGCTGCTGTGACTAGCACCATGTGACAGGTTACAGACTATTCCTAAATGTAAATGTGATTTAAAGATACATTCTGACTCTGCCAGAGTCAGACAACTGAAACCTACACTGCTTAAAGATTGAGCTGTAAGAAACATGTTATTCTGAAACCTTCTGAACAAGCTAACATTTTGTAGGTCAGAAATGATCAAATATTTGCCATTTCATTTAGTCCCACTTCATACCAAGCCAAGTCTGAACCTGGGAAGGACCTGAAAGGAATTTAACATCATGACATTTAGCACTGAACACTTGCAGCAACACAAACCTCTCAGTTGGGGAGCGCAGATAAGGAAGGAAGGGAAGATGTGTGGGTACAGTGGAGCCACCAGGCCTGGCCCACTCTCCACTCTACCACCCAAATCTCCATACCAGTCTTGGTCATGATGAGCTCTCATGTCTGTGGTAAAGAATCCATCCCTCCTTCCTGATACAGCTTACAGCAGTAGTTCTCAACTTTAATGCTGCAAGCCTTCAATACAGTTCCTCCTGTTGTGGTGAACTCCTACCATAAAGTTATTTTCATTGTTACTTCACAACTGTAAATTTGCTACTATTATGAATGTAACATAATACCCATTTTCCAATGGTCTTAGGTGACCCCTATGAAAGGGTCATTGGGCCCTACCCCCACCCTTACCTTCCCCCACCCACCCATACCTCTGCCCCACCCTTACCTCCACCCCACCAAAGACATCTTGACCCACAGGTTGAGGACCACTGGCCTAAGGTGAAACTATAATTTTGCCACCATCGTTGTCAGACTGCATAGTACCGTCAAATGGACTGTCATCCCAACACAGGCAAAGCCAACAAGTGTGTTCCTTCCTATCATAAATGGCCCTTCTCAGTGCAGAAGCCAACAGGGTCTTAGAGCTCCCTCAGCCAGACCCTCCTGCCAGCACCCACCAGAGAGCAGAGATTCCTGAGTGAACAGCTGGCATTACTCTGGCATCCAGGCCATTCCTACTTGGGATCCATTCCTGGTGTGCCAGCCTCTGGATTGGAAAATTACCTGCCTCCTTTCATTCCTAGCCTCCAATTCTCATTAGTCAAAACATTCCCTAGGTCACGTTACTAGTTACTCCTGAAGATCTCGGGCAGACACACCACTATACCACTGTCTGTTCATCTTCTGTTGTTAGAACAAAATAGTTGAGACTGGGTAATTTATAAAGAAAATACTTTATTTTGCTTTAAGGTTCTAGAAGGTGAAGAGTACAAGAACAAGGTAAGGACCTCCTGCTTCAACTCAAGGAGGAGAGCAAGAAAGGCAGGGAGGAATACGCAACATATAGAAAGGACTGAAACCCACAGCAAACTCACTCCTCACCCGGGGTTGGCAGCTCCACCCACACTGCCTAACCCACACACTCCCACTGAGGAATTAGGGTCCCGATACATGACTCTGAGGGAACAAACTCACACCATAGCAACTGTCCTGACAAAGATTCCAAATGATGCCTGCCACCCAACCCAGCTGGACTCATGCTTCAGGCAAAGCTGAATCCCAGAAGTTTGTTATGTTTATTACATTTATTTATTGTGTGTGTGGGACTTTAAGCCAAGAAGGTGCAGGGGGGGGGGGAATAGCCACCATGTGGGAGGTAGGGGTAACAGATGACTTCGTTAGCTGTAGCTCTTGGCAGATGCCAGGAGGAAGGTGATGAGGAGGACACAGAGAAGGAAGTCAAGCCTTCTGAGCTGGGGTCTAATAAAGCTGGCATGTTTGGTACTGGAGACAGTTAGGGAGGAGCTCCAGAGAAAGACAGAGAGTGTTGCGTGTCTGGCAAGTATGAGAAGACTCTGGTTACAAAGGGAGAAAGGGGAATGATATGGTTTGTGAATTAAAGCTCAAAAACGCAACAGGCAGTGGAGACTTGCAAGCAGCTACAAGACTGCTGTCTCAGCATGGCAGCCAACGTTCCCTCTGGAGGTGAAGCATCCCACAAGGACAGACAGTGACGGTGGCTACCTGCAGCCATACATCTTGTAAATGATGCCAGTGCTTAGAAATGAGGAGGGATGCCCTATGGGAGAAGGCAAGGCTTTTGAAACCCGAGCTTCAAAATCAACCTGGTCACTAGATGGGCACAACAGAGAGAGAATATTACATTGCCACCTCTCAGTATTTGTGAGGGACCATTCCCAGGACCCTGTGGTTGTAGGAATGCATGACACTCAAGGCCCTCATATAGGCTGGCATAGTGTCTGTGTGATATCTCTGCACATCCTACCATGAACTTCAAATCTTCTCAGAGTTGTTTATAATACCCACTAACTGTAAACGCTGGTCAAACAGTTGTTACTGAGCATGCCTAGGGAGCTTTGACCATGTTCAGTACAGATGTTTGCTGGGCATAGAACTCAAGACCTTGCATAACTAAGCACACATTCTACCACTGAGCTGTATCCCCTGCCTTTCTAATATTTTTGTCTGCAGTTGAACTCACATATGTAGAGTTGGCAGATACACAAGAGCTCAAGACCCTGGGTCCAACTCTAATCCTAATACACCCACAATGTCTAAGTGTCATGTTTAGACATGAAGTACCTTCATGCCTGATCCCCAGGGCAGCAGATGCCCTAGGACTTCTGGGAAATGAATGGATCAAAAGGGCTGTGACCTTGTCAAAGCATTGATCCACTAATGGATATGTAATTGGGTAGCACTATTGGGAGGTCACAGAAACCTTAGGCAGCAGGGCCTCGTTGGAGAATGTAGGTCACTGGGGCAGTCTTTGAAGGATGCACCATGCCCCTTGTCCCTTCTCAGGAGCCCTTCCTGCTTTTCAGCTCAGGAGTGAGCAGCTTGTACCACCATGCCCCAGATGCAGCCACCGGGAACTGTTACCTCTGAAGCCAGTGTTGTCTCCTTTTAGAATACTTCTCTTGGAAAGCCTGTTACAGGAACGGGAACACTAACAAACACACTGCCTGGGGCACTGTTACTTTCCCTCTCTGGGTCTGTCTTATCATCAGAAAAGGCAAGATGCTATTCCATTTAGGTGGTCCTAAAGATGCAGTAACAACACAGCAACCAAGCAGCAGCCCATGATGGCCAGTATTCTCCATGTTTAGCCATAAGGAATAGCTGGAACAGAAGAAGTCAACTTTTTCTTTTTTAGAGTGAGTGAGTGTGTGTGTGTGTGTAGGTGGGCACACACTTGCCATGGCAAGCATGTGTAGATCAGAGGACAATTGTGAGAGTTTGTTCTCTCTTTTCACCACGTGGATTCTTGGGGTCAAATTCAGGTCATCAGGGGCCACAGCCAGAGTCTTCACCTGCTGAGCCTTCTTGACAGCAAAATTTTAAGTTAAGATTTCACATTAAAAAAAAGGTGCAGCTGCTATGTTCATAGCAGCCTTATTTATAATAGCCAGAAGCTGGAAAGAACCCAGATGTCCTTCAATAGAGGAATGGATACAGAAACTGTGGTACATTTACACAATGGAGTACTACTCAGCTATTAAAAACAATGAATTTATGAAATTCTTGGGCAAATGGATGTATCTGGAGGATATCATCGTTAGTGAGGTAACCCAATCACAAAAGAAGTCACTAGATANNNANNNANTNNNCAAGATACATTTTGCAAAACACAGGAAAACCAAGAAGGATGACCATCGCGTGGATTCTTCATTCCTCCTTAGAATAAGGAACAAAATACCCATGAAAGGATATAGGTACAGAGACAAAATTTAGAGCTAAGATGAAAGGATGGACTATCCAGAGACTACCCCATCCGGGAATCCATCCCATCATCAGCCACCAAACCCAGATACTAATGCACATGCCAGCAAGATTCTGCTGAAGGGACCCTGATATAATGGCCATTTGTGAGGCTGTGCCAGTGCCTGGCAAACACAGAAGTGGATGCTCACAGTCAGCTATTGGATGGAACACAGGGCCCCNAATGGAGGAGCTAGAGAAAGTACCCAAGGAGTTGTAGGGGGCTGCAACCCTGTAGGTGCAACAACAATATGAACTAACCAGTACCCCCTGAGCTCGAGTCTCTAGCTGCATATGTAGCAGAAGATGGCCTGGTCGGCCATCATTGGGAAGAGAGGCCCCTTGGTCTTGTAAACTTTATATGACCCAGCACAGGGGAAGGACAGGGCCAAGTGGTGGGAGTGGGTGGGTAGGGGAGCAGGGGTGGGGGTGGGGTATAGGGAACTTTCAGGATAACATTTGAAATGTAAATAAAGAAAATAATAATAAATAAATTTTTTTTAAAAAAAGCATGTTAGATATCTTTTATCAATTTTGATCAAATATTTTCTTCAAAAATGGGCTATAATGAATACAATAAAATATAACTTTATTTTAAAAAAAAAAAGGTGCAGCTGTTACATAGGAACATATTCATCTGATGTGTTAAGACGCCTCTCAGAAAATGAACTCATTCAACTCCTACAAACGGTCATTGTACTCAAAGATGAAGAAAAGTAAATACACATACATGTATACACCACATGCACGCATGTACACATTGTACAGACAGGCCACCCATTAACTCTGCATACCAGGCTAGGACTCAGAACAACTACTAGACAGAAGCTTCAATTTTACAAGACTCACCAGTTTATAACTGGTTTCTTTAGTCTATTTGTTTTTTGAGACAGGGCCTCATGTAGCCCAAACTGGTTTTGAACTTGCAATCCAGCCAAAATAATTTAAACTGATAATCCCCCTGTCTCCACCTCCCACATGCTGGGATCACCATACCAGCTCTCCAGTTAGTCTTTTAAGGTGATGTTTACTGAAAACACGACTTCTGTGATCACACCTGTAAGCCCAGCAGTGGGAGAGTGGGACAAGAGGCAGGAGTTCTGCCCAAGCAAGAGCTCTCCAAGCAAACCCTCTTTGCTCACATCTGTAGACCTACGTTGGGATCTGAAATCACCGTCATAAATCTACAAGCCTTCAGGCCTTTCTGATGCAGGTGGACCCTACTAAGTTCCAGAATGAGGACCCCTGTTCTGACAAAGGGTGGTTCCCTTAGCAAACCTTGAGGGAAAACATCAGTTAACACTAAGCAACAGTATAATGACAAAACATATATCCACACACATCTAATGTCTGGCAGGCCCAAAGGCCTGTACAACATGGGGCAGGTGGACCCAGAAAGTTCACAAGTTCAAGGCCAAACTGAGATACACAGCAAGACCTTATGGTAAAAGGAAAACAAGGGCTAGCAAGTAGCTAGGGAAACGGCTCAGTAGTTAGGAGCACTTGTTTTTCTTACAGAGAGCAGGATTCAGTTCTCAGCACCAACACGTGGCTCATAATCATCCTTAGCTTGAGTTCCATCCTCAGCTCTCTTCTGACCTCTGAGAACAACAGGCACACACACATGTACACATGAAGGTAAAACACTCACACACAACAGGCACACACACATGTACACATGAAGGTAAAACACTCACACACANGTACACATGAAGGTAAAACACTCACACACAACAGGCACACACACATGTACACATGAAGGTAAAACACTCACACACAACAGGCACACACACATGTATACATGAAGGTAAAACACTCATACATAGTAAATAAATCTAAATAAATTAATTTTCAAAAGTTTAAAATAACTGAATAAAAAACGAGGGCTGAAAGGTGGCTTAGCAAGTAAAGATGCTGCCACCAAGTCTGATGACGGGAGTTCAATACCCAGAACCCTCTGTGGAAGGAGAGGACTGTCTCCTACAAATGGTCTTCAAATTTCCGTGCACACATACTACACACACCAAATAAATAAGAAGCAACCCTTCTACCCTCAAAGCTCACAGGCATGGAGATGTCATGGACCCTGAACACCTACTACAAGATGACAGAACACACATTCCTTGGGATACAAGATCTTTCTGGAACACCATTTAGGTGCTATGACTGTGCATGAAGAAATCTGCTAAGCTCAGCAGTGGGAATGAGCTACTCAAATATCTCCAGACAGCTCCTATGGGTGTGTGGGGTGAGGACAAGGTATTCCTGGGCTTGGGGAGACAGAATTAGAGATAAGAAGGGACCATGGCAGCCATCAGGCTGTGCAGATACATCAACAATCAATACAGCCAAATATCCCTGTGGGCTCAGAGCTGGCAGTGTGATGACAGAAGATAGATAGGTAAGAGACTCAAAACATGAAGATGCACAGCTTGTGAAGTGTTCAGTGTAGCAGGGAAACCTAGGAAGGGAGAGAGAAGGGAAGCACTCGACCTGCACTGGGCTCTGTGCACTGCTCGCACTGGACCTGCACTGGGCTCTGTGCACTGCTCGCGCTGGACCTGCACTGGGCTCTGTGCACTGCTCGCGCTGGACCTGTACTGGGCTCTGTGCACTGCTCGCGCTGGACCTGCACTGGGCTCTGTGCACTGCTCGCGCTGGACCTGCACTGGGCTCCGTGCCCTGCTCATTCTGGTCAAGTCTCACAGATAAAAGGAAGACATGACAGATGGGGAAGGGGAAGCCAGGCTTACAGGGAGGGGATTAGACACTTAACCAGGCAGGGCTGAGGAAGAATGTCCTCTGGCCACTCCCTGGGCCACGGGGCATGCGACATCACAGAACAATTCCAAGAAGACTGGACACCTGTGACCTCAGCTGGGCCAAGTGCATGCAACCAGCCAACATGAGAAATGTGGACATCTGTTAGCCTCCTGTGCCTCAAGTATCACTGATAAGCTTAAGGGCTTTCTTTCTCCATAAAAGGGGCACGTGGTAAAATGTATTAAATACATTGAACAAATATCAGGAGACATAAAATCCTGTTATTGTCCTGAAAACCAATTCTACTCAGATCTTGGTGCTTTGGGGGTGGACAGGTGAGTTTTTGCTGTGATTGTTGCTTAACATCAGTGTGTGTTCATACACTGTTATTGCTTGCTCTCTTAACATCAATGTGTGTTCATACACTGTTATCGCTTGCTCTCTTAACATCAGTGTGTTCATACACTTTTTTTTAAAGATTTATTTATTATTATATCTAAGTACACTGTAGCTGTCTCTTTATGGATGGTTGTGAGCCACCATGTGGTTGCTGGGATTTGAACTCAGGACCTTCGGAAGAACAGTCAGTGCTCTTAACCACTGAGCCATCTCTCCAGCCCCCGTGTTCATACACTTTTATAGCTTGTTCTTTCTCTCTCTCTCTCTCTCTCTCTCTCTCTCTCTCTCTCTCTCTCTCTCTTCTTGGTTTTTTTGAGACAGGGTTTCTCTGTATAGCCCTGGCTGTCCTGGAACTCACTCTGTAGACCAGGCTGTCCTGGAACTCAGAAATCCACCTGCCTCTGCCTCCCGAGTATAGCTTGTTCTCTTAACATCAATGTGTGTTCATACACTGTTATAACTTGCTCTCTTAACATCAGTGTGCGTTCATACACTGTATCACTTGCTCTCTTAACATCAGTGTGTGTTCATACACTTATCGCTTACTCTCTTAACATCAGTGTGTGTTCATACACTTTTATAGCTTTCTCTCAACATCAGTGTGTGTTCATACACTTTTATAGCTTAATATCAATGTGTGTTCATACACTGTTATAGCTTGCTCTCTTAACATCAGTGTGTGTTCATTCACTTTTATAACTTGCTCTGGTTACTGCTTTGCCATATGTATGTTTACTACAAACATAATTTCTATTACATTTTACTATGTGTGTATGTGTGTCTGTGTGTCTACAGGTACACACATGCCATGGCAGATGTGTGCCAGTCAGAGAACAACCTGCAGGAATTGATTCTCTCCTTCTACCACGTGGGTCCTTAGGATGTATCACCTGCTGTATAGCAGATGTACCTGCTGACTTAGCTCATGGGCCCTACATGCAGAATTTTTAAACTACTACATATGCATGCTGTGATGGTTTATATATGCTTGGCTCAGGAAGTGGCACTGTTAGGGGATGTGGCCTGTCACTGTGGGCGTGGGCTTAAGACCTTCACCCTAGCTGCCTGGTAGTGAGTCTTCCACTAGCCACCTTCAGATGAAGACATAGAACTCTCAGCCCCTCTTGCACCATGCTCGCCTGGACTTTGCCATGCTCCTGCCTTGATGATAATGGACTGACCCTCTGATCTGTACACCAGCTCCAATTAAATGCTGTCCTTTATAAGATTTGCATTGGTCAGGGTGTCTCTTCACAGCAGTAAAACCCTAAGACACACACACTTCCTACTTAAAGGAAATTCTATGAAAAACATTTTTTAATTCTTTGCTATGTTTGTGGGATTGGGAATTGAACGTAAGGCCTCATGTATGTGCTCTAGTACCAGCTCTAGTACCAGGCTATTTTTAGGTGGTAGTTTGGTGGTTTGGTTTGGTTTGTGTGACAGGGGCTAAGCTGGCCTTGAACTCACAGCACAGCCAAATGGCCCATGCACTCATTCATGATCCTCCTAAAAAGCTGAGGTTACAGAGCTGAGACAGCGGGCCTGACTTGAGCATCACTGCATCTTACACATGCACTATACCTGGTCGCCTATCTTCTAATCACTGAATACTTAGGTTTCTGAGTTTTCCCAACTGTAAATCATCATGGAAGTAACTTTATAAAGAAAGGTACTTTGAGTAGAACATATTTCTAGAAGGAGAAGATAGAAAATCAGAAGCATATCAATAGATGGTGGCTATCTACCCACAGCAGAAGCTGTCACTGCCCCTCCTGGCTGCAGAGGCAGATACAGCAGCCTCCATTTCTCGGCACCTTTTCCTTAATGGTGAAGAGGTTTTGAAAATGATTTATAAGCTAGGCATGGTGACACATGTTTGCAGACCCAGGGCTAGGAAAGCTAAGTCAGCAGGAGGTTGAATCCATTACCAGTAGAGGGGGAAGGGTGAGAAGGGTGAGATGGGTGAGAAGAGATGGGTGAGATGGGTGAGACGGGTGAGATGGGTGAGATGGGTGAGACGGGTGAATGGGTGAAGTGGGTGAGACGGGTGAGACGGGTGAATGGGTGAAGTGGGTGAGATGGGTGAGACGGGTGAGATGGGTAAGATGGGTGAGGTGGGTGAGGTGGGTGAGATGAGATGGGTGAGATGGGTGAGACAGGTGAGACGGGTGAGATGGGTGAGACAGGTGAGACGAGTGAGACGGGTGAGATGGGTGAGATGGGTGAGATGGGTGAGATGGGTAAGATGGGTGAGATGGGTGAGGTGGGTGAGGTGGGTGAGGTGGGTGAGATGAGATGGGTGAGATGGGTGAGATGGGTAAGATGGGTGAGGTGGGTGAGGTGGGTGAGATGGGTGAGGTGGGTGAGATGAGATGGGTGAGATGGGTGAGGTGGGTGAGGTGGGTGAGATGAGATGGGTGAGATGGGTGAACAGGTAAAGGCACTCGCCACTTAAGCCTGTCCCCCTGAGTTTGACCCCAGGTACCAAGATGGAAAGAGAGAACCAACTCCTGAAACTTGTCCTCTGACTTCCACACATGTACTGTGGTTTGTGAGCACCTGCACTCACACACACTATAATAAATTTAAAAAAAAAAAAAATTAAAGGATAGCATGGGCTACGTAGTAAAACCATGTCTCAAAAGGACAACTAAATAAAGTA
Source organism: Mus pahari (assembly GCF_900095145.1). NCBI lineage: Eukaryota > Metazoa > Chordata > Mammalia > Rodentia > Muridae > Mus > Mus pahari. The sequence goes on along the minus strand of NC_034601.1, from coordinate 7,419,174 downwards.
TTTAAGAAAGAGGAGGGGGGGGGACAAAGGAGTGACATACTCACCTGCTGTCCGAATCTGAGGCGATCTCCTTTCTCCCTCCAAAGCGGATCTGGCACTGCAGAGAAAGAGACTGCTGAGGTGGGCCACTGGCTGGAATGGCAGACATCACAGAACAGCCACATGGCTTCAGACACATTCAGCAGGGACAGAGACCGGAAGGGCCTTGAGAGACTCAGAGTGGCCCAGGCCCTGGTGCTCCACCGAGGCGAGAAGCCAGCATGGCATCCCCAGACTCCTCTCTAAGGAAGCCCTGTCTCCCTCTGGACTGCGAGGAGAGAGTGAAGTGGGCAGTCAGGAGTGCAGGCACCGCAGCGACTCCGAAAGCCACAACAGCAGCAGCTTAGATATCACAGCGCTCATGCTGATGGCCCTGAGAGCCTCTATGCCTCTGTGCTCATGACTCTTCTTGACACTGACCCAAAGTAGGTAAGCTGTGTCAAAGGACAGCTGCCTGGGTGAGCCTTCAGACTAGCCGACTCAGTGCTGAGCAGGTCTGCCAGGCTGAGTGAATTGGAAAGCGACCTTTTAAAACAGACCTATAAAGCCTACCTGACTACCGTCAGCCATAAAGCCTGTCATCCACCATGCCCCGACCTTCACTATCACCCATCGCCTCTTTCATTGTTGTTTGCTCTCAGCCTCACTTTGTATCCCTGTGTACTTTTTAATTATAGGTAAATGATAGATATATCAATAAATATCAGTAAAGATGGCTGTCATTTAAGATAAATGCAACAGTTCAACTCATCAAAATCACTCAGCAGCTCTGAGCTCAGAGCTTGTGCCTAAGCGCCACATGGAAGCTGCTGGGCCCACTTCCCTGTCCCGCCCCTTCTTTCATTTTCCAGATCAAACACAGACCAAACTCCACCCATGTTACAAGAGCAGTTCATCCAGCATCCCTGTGCAGAGGAAACCCAGACTCCAGGGAAGAACAGACTTCCTGAGTCTGCTTTCCATGGCACCCAGGACCACCTGCTCAAGGGTGGTATCAGCCACTGTGAGCTGGGCCCTCCCACGTCAATGATGAATCAAGAAAATGCCCTACTGACTTGCCTACAGTCGATTTGAAGTAGGAATTTTTTTTCTATTGAGGTTCCTCTTCCTATATCAAGTTTAAGATCTAACCAGCAAAGTAACGTTCAGAAAGCCCGGCAGCTGGAAGGAGCTGGACCTGCCTGGACCCACTCACCTCATCAGGCTCCCTCACTCACCACACCAGGCTCCCTCACTCACCACATCAGGCTCCCTTAAGCTTGGGGCAGACACTGGATGCGCTGAGCCCACTTCAACATTTAACCCACAGCCTGTTACACTATTTCCCTCCTTATCGTGACAGAGAAATAAATGTCAATATTCTCTTCCTAAAAGGGGGCTCTTCGAATCTCAGGTTTGGATCTGGCTCTCTCGCTTACTGACTGTGACAGCCTAAGTGAGCTGTGGTCTTGAAGTCTCAGTGCCCTAACCTCTACAGTGAGAACAATCGCAGGAGCTCCTCCATCCAGTGCTGAAAGACATCACGGTAAGCAGTCACAGAGAGCCAGGCACAAGGTAGACACATGACGACTGAGAACACAACACTTCTCTGTCACCAAGCCAGCACCACAGCCCAGCAGCCTAGCCGCAAGCCAGCACAGCGGCTGGTGATGGAGGCTCCTGGATGTGGCCTTGGGCCTCAGGTCTTGTGTTTGCACTTCTAGGGTCCTAAGTCCAAGTCAGCACCTCTGAAGAGCTTCCCTAAAACAAACCGGCTGGGAACCAAACTCTGCGATGAGACTGTCAACGCTGAAGGATGGAGTTTTCTCCTGAAAACTCGGGAACCCCACGCCAGTGACTTCCTCCATCCCTACTCTCACTGCCTCCCCTGCCCTGTCATTCCCAAGGGAGAAGTCTGCTCAGCCATTCTCAACCACAGCTGGACATGGTGGTACACATGGGATGGGAGGCTGAGACAAGAGTTCAAGGCCAGCCTGGGCAACTTGGTAGTGATACCCGGTCTCAAAACAAGCAAACACACAAACCATTCCCAGACACAAACTAAGCCTGTGCGCATAAAAGGGGAAGGCTGACTTCAGTGCTGCCTTCGGACACTCCTCACACAGAGGCTGTATGTGTCCTTACCTGCTTCACGGCGTCCAGCAGCCGCTCCAGCAGGAATTGCCTTCTGTCATCATTCTGCGACCCTAGAATGAACGGGGTTTAATTATTTCTATTTGATAATTAGACTCTGATTAAGACTTTCTGACTTGAGATGCTGAGCATAATAGTAGCACATGTCTTTTTTTTTTTTTAAAGCTTTATTCATTTATTATTATATGTAATTACACACATAGCTGTTTTCAGACACTCCAGAAGAGGGTGTCAGGTCTTGTTACAGATGGTTATGAGCCACCATATGGTTGCTGGGATTTGAACTCAGGACCTTTGGAAGAGCAGTCGGGTACTCTTACCCACTGAGCCATCTCACCAGCCCAGCACATGTCTTTAATCGCAGCACTCACAAGATAGAAGCAGGAGGATCTCTGCGAGTTCGAGGCCAGCCTGGTTTACAAAGCTAGCAAGTTCCAGGATATCCAGGACAATATAGAAAGACCCTGTCTTTAATCAAAATAATAATAATAATAATAATAATAATAATAATAATAATAATAATAATAATAAGTAGCCAGACCAGGCACCTACAATCTACTGCCATGATTGCAATGTACTCTGTCATAGGAAAACAGTTTCCCCAGACTTACTGTGTCCTGAATGGTCCTGATTTCTCTGCTGTGATACTACTGATTCTGCAGGAAATTCCACAGTGTCCCTGGCCTTCACTCACTGGGTGCCATTAGTGACACACACAAAACTGAGTTGACTTCACACATTATCATATGTGTCCTGGAGAGCAGGGATTCCCTCTTGACAGCCAGGAGTATACAGTAGCACTTAAGTCCCTAGGATGGCGAACCCTGTCCTTAGTCAGTCTTAGTTCCTTTTCCCTGCCCAGCTGCTCCTCTTCTCAGCAGCCAAGGCTGACCTTACAGAGTCGGCCAGCGATGTCCAGGGATGTGGCCCAGTTGGTAGAATGCTTGCCTTGTATGCATGGGGCCCTGGGTTCAGCACTTCAGGAACCAGAATGGTGGGCACACCTGTAATCCCAGTCTTGGAAGGTGGAAATATTAAGATGGGGAGTTCAAGGTCATCTTCAGCTACACAGGGAGTTGGAGGTCAATCTGGATTACCTGAGACTAACTCAAAAATGAACAAGCACCAGGGCTGGTGAGATGGCTCAGTGGGTAAGAGCACCCGACTGCTCTTCTGAAGGTCCGGAGTTCAAATCCCAGCAACCACATGGTGGCTCA
>NC_034601.1:7414593-7415774 GCF_900095145.1 Mus pahari | reverse complement strand
AAAAAAAAAAAAAATGAACAAGCACCAATAGCTTGGCCAATGAGAATCAGGCAGGAGTGCGCTTGGAGACTTCTGGTAGGCTGCGCCTTGTGAAACGGTAGGAAGGGCCTCGAGCCTTTATCTACCCTCATGCCTGAGTCTTAAGCATTCAGAAGGAGCAGAGCAGCTTTTGCCCATTAAACCACATGCCTGAAGGAAAAGCCAAGAAAATCACAAAGGTGCCCTCCTGGGTGTGCTGAGTTGCTAACCCAATACTACAAATAACCCTCACCAGTCAGAAACTACATCTATCTAAACTTACATAGGTGCTTGAGCTATTTTTTTCAGTCAAATGAATTCCCAAATAATTCCCGCAAGAACAAAATACACACAGAATTTTTATTAAAAAGGTCTAGGGGAAAAGAACCTTCAGCAACAGACAGACCACTAACAGATGGTACAGATGCCCATAAGAGGCAGGGTGGCACCTATCAACGAAGTTAAGTCTGTGGCTACCAATGCCCCAGCCACAGAGCAGTCCCTCTGTACAGGGATAGAACTCACCAGGGGCTGTCCTAGGCCGCAGCAGAAGAGTGTGAGAGACATGGAAGTGGAATGGTATAGAGTCTGCTTCTCAGAGCTGACATGTATTAGGAAGAGTCAGTGCATGAGCACACTGAGAGTGACAGAGATAGGAAGAAACAACGAGGAAGGACAGAAGCCACGGAGGCCAGCACAGTGTAGGGGCACTCTGCACATGTGACATGTGAGCTGAACCCTTTATAAAGAAAAGAGCAGCAGCCATGGAAACACATCCATTCCAGGCAGAGCAAGCAGCCAGGGGAGAGGCTGAGGCAAGACAAGCTCAGCCTTTGTTTTCCAGGACATGAGGGCAAGGGGCAGACAGAAGGACTGTAAGACAGGGCTAGAAGTTGACTGGGGTGGGCTGGAGAGATGGCTCAGCAGTTAAGAGCATTGACTGCTCTTCCAGAGATCCTGAGTTCAATTCCCAGCAACCACATGGTGGCTCACAACCATCCGTAAGGAGATCTGGCGCCCTCTTCTGGAGTGTCTGAAGANAGTTACAGTGTACTTACATATAATAAATAGGTAAATCTGAAGAAGAAGAAGAAGAAGAAGAAGAAGAAGAAGAAGAAGAAGAAGAAGAAGAAGAAGAAGAAGAAGAAGAAGAAGAAGAAGAA
>NC_034601.1:7410861-7414185 GCF_900095145.1 Mus pahari | reverse complement strand
AAGAAGAAGAAGAAGAAGAAGAAGAAGAAGAAGAAGAAATAATTATTACTGGGGTGAGGGTGGACAGGAGGACCATCAGACAGACTGACACAGCAGCTGGAAATGGAGGGTCCCTCCCAGCAGGCTACGGGCTAAGACTCTGCTTTAACTCACTGGTGCAAGTGTGGCTTTGATGGACAGCATCGCCCCTCGGAAGCCTGTGCTAGAGCCACCACGTCAAAGTGGCTGCCTTCCTCCAGGCCTGGAGGTGAAACGGAGACACTCAAGAAAACAAGTCCTGTTACTGGAAGAGCCTTTGATAAAGTCAAGCCTATACCACATCCTCCCCAGGCAAGAGAGCATCTGGAAGCACGGCTCATGGCAGTGCAGATGCCCCAGCACATCCTTCACAGCTGTGCTTCTCCACAGCTCTCTCTTTACTTAACAGAGGGTTGCTTTCTGCCCCCTCCCTCCCAACACTATAATGGAAGGAAAGAACAGCTTTCTTCCTTCCTTTTTCCAAGTTCTATTCCTCACACTGGACATCAACAACTAGAAATGACAGCTTCGCCCTAACAATACTTCTACTGTTTTTTTCTCATGACAAAACTTTATGAGACTAAGAAACAATAAAAACAAATAAGAAAGAAAGAAAGAAAGAAAGAAAGAAAGAAAGAAAGAAAGAAAGAAAGAAAGAAAGAAAGAAAGAAAGAAAGAAAGAAAGAAAGAAAGATGTCTCGACCACCTCACTAGACTGGCATTCTAGTCAGCTACTACTGTGTGCACTTGGGAGGGTATGTATGTTTGTGCATGTTCAGATACACACATTCGCACACCAAATCAAGCTAGGTGTCATTCCTCAGGAGCCATCTCCTTGGGTTGGTTGGTTTGTTGCTTAGAACAGAGTCTCACTGGACCACAGGCCTTACCAATGGCTAGGTTTGGTTGGCCATCCAAGGGGCGCCAGGGACCCCCCCCACTGCTGCCTCCCCTGTGCTTAGGTTATGAGTATATTCCACCATGCCAGGCTTTTCCACATGGTGCTAGGTATCTGAACTCAGGTCCTCATGCACCCAGTGAAAACACACGCCGAGGCTGAGCAGTTCTCAGCTTAGAGGCTTGTCCCTGCCCGTGCTCTCCCCAGGCATGGTTCCCAGTGAGACTATCTTATCCCTGAAAAGATATGAGAAGACAGTCTTCAGGACACAGGACAAACAGGTGACTCCAAGGCCACATATCAGCAGCAGGAAGTCGAGAGAGGCCCCTAACTGTGAAGGGAATAACATTCAGCAGGAAGTCACAAGACATAAGTCCTCATCCTAGCCGGGGTAATTGCTGGCCATGTGACAGGGCATCACTTCCCCTCTCTAGACACTGATTCCTGCATGATACTGTGAGCACTAGCCCTACAGTATCCAAACAGAAGGATCCTGCACAGACTGGTAACAGAAACACAAGGTGTTTCCTCACCTTCTACAGTGACAAACCAGAGAGTGCAGTGTGTGCGCACACACCAAAGCCCTGAAGAGCCCTCCAGCTCCCAGCAGCACAACCACACAAGACAAGTATCGAGTTAACACTACCCCAAGTCCCAACTGTGGGCCAGGTCAATAAATGGCCAGTCTGCACCATCCTTGACCAAGAAGGGGAAAGGGCTCACTCAAGAGATAGAACTGAGGCTGGGGGAAAAGACATTTACGTTGGCACCACATTTGTCTGTGGCACCCCTGTAACAGCCCACTACAAACCCTGACCCATTGCTCAGTCACAACTCAGAGGTGAACCCTGGTCTTCCTGCCGTCTCCAGGGACAACGTCAACTAACCAGCAGCTATTGATAGATCACTGTCAAAATGAAGGGACTTAGCTCAGTGGTGGAACACTTTTCTGGATTCCATCCCCAGCACCCCAGAGAATGCCCCTAAAGCTCCACACGCAATATCACATATTCATGTGAAATGCCACAACCCAGTTCAAATGTCACCCTGTGGCCTCTGTCCTTTAAGAAGTAAGGTTTAATATTCTGTTTAGATTCCTGATAGGTTCAAACCAAGTCCTACTGCCACCTTGGTGACAAGAATGAGAAAGTGGGGGCTTGAGCTATCCTCCTCAAACTGGGAAGGAGCAAAGAGATATACCCATACAGACTTTGGAGTTTAGAGGCAGGAACCTCTGTGGTTGCAGGGTTTCCTTTAGGTGATGAACACATTTTTTTAGAACAGGACAGAAGTGCTGGTCACACATTATAAACAGTGCTGGCTGCTCAGCTTAAGTGATAGCTAACTCTGCATCATACTGAGATTTTTGGGGGGAAGGCCTGCCACGGGGGTGGGGGGACCTATTTTAATGCAATTAAACATCTACAGGATTGCTCCCAAGGAAGAAGCACCAAGCTGTACCCTGAACTCCCTCTTACACACACCTAGTTTCCTATGGAGAGCGCCTCTCTCTCTCTGGTGGTCAGAGTCTTCATGGAAAAGCACACAGTGCTCAAGAATGAGGGTTCAGGGACTGCTGAGGGGCCTTACTGAGGAGTAGGTTTCACACCCAGGGTCAATTCCCCTCCCAAGGGCAAGCAGCAGGGGATGGAATCTTCTTTCTGGAGATGTGGTCTCATCTAGCCCAGGTAGATCAAGGAATGGCTGGGCAGAGGGTGATCCTGGCCCCCATTCTACCTACAGCATGCTGGGAGAGCAGGCTTGATGTATCTCCTTCATGCTAGGCCATCACTCTCCAGTGAAATACATCCCCAGCCCCCTAAGGACTTTTTATTGACTTGTTTGCTTGTCTGCTTGTTTTGGACACAGGGGCACTGGCTAACCTGAAACTCACTCTGTAGACCAGGCTGGCCTCAAACTCACAGAGATCCCCTTGCCTCTGCTCCCCCTGTGCTGGGATTAAAGGCATGTGCCACCATAGCTAGCTCTTGTTCTTTATTTTTGTTTTTGTGTCGTACTGAATTAGAGACGCTGGGCTTGGTGGTGCACACTGAAATCCCTAAACTAGCCCAAGAGGATTGCCATGAATTTGCAGTCAGCTTGAGCTACACAATGAGTCCTAAGCCAGCTAGAGCTACAAAGAAAAACCCTGTTCTCCCCTTCTCCCTCCCACTCCCTCTTCCCCTCTGCCTCTCCCTCTCCTTCCCCCTCTCCTCCTCCTCCTCCTCCTTCTCCTCCTCTTCCCCCTGTGTAATAGAAGTAAGTAGAGGCCAAGCATGCCCAGGACAATCCCAAGAGTCAAAGGTGCAACAATTGAAAGACCTAAAGTTCTTTTGGGTGGGTCTTGCCCTGAGGTCAACACTCTCTTTATTTCATTTAGTATTGGGCTTTTTTTTTTTTTTTTTTTT
>NC_034601.1:7398023-7410744 GCF_900095145.1 Mus pahari | reverse complement strand
AAAAAAAAAAAAAAAACAACCAACAACCAACAAGCTTTTGTGCCTTTATTTGTCCAGTCTGCTCCTCTTTGTTACAGATCCACCTAAGAGTAAGTCCTAATGACCACTAATACTAGCCTGTCTTGACATTTCTGCCAATACCATGAATCCAAAACTCTTTCATTTAGCCTCAGGCAGATTTTTAAGATAAGGACAAAAGCAAACATATTCTTTGCCAAAATATCACACACACACACACACACACACACACACACCCCTCTAGGTCACTCACTAACACTCTTCCCCTCTAAAACTCCCGAAGCTGGACCCACCCTTCAAATCTCTCTCAGCACGGTGCCTGCCACGCTCCTACTAGGATGGCCAGGGAAGGCCCATTTAAAGCACTCAGCTGCTTTCACAGTCCAAAGTCCACATCCTACCAACATGTAGCAAGGTCAGGCCTGTCACAGCAATACCCCAATCTGGTACCAACTTCGGTTCCAGTCACTGTTCTATTGCTGTGACCAAGGCATCATCATGACCAAGGCAACTCTTACAAAGAAAAGCATTTAACTGAGGGCTTGCTTACACTTTCAGTCCATTATTATCATGGCAGGGAATGTGACCAGGAGAGAAATGGCATGGGAGAAATAGCTGAGAGCTATATCCTGAGTCTCCTGGGGGTGGGGAGGTGCCAAAATGGGCTTTTGAAGTCTCTACCATTTGCTCCAACAAGGCCACGCCTCCTTATCCATCTAATCCTTTCAAATGCTCAGGTGGTAACTAAGCATCCAAATATATGAGCCAGTAGGGACCATTTTTATTCAAACCACCACAGTCATTTGGAATGTTTGCTTTAAAAAATAAAGATAAAAGAGATGAGAGAAGAAAAATCAGAATCTCAGCTATATAGACACAGGCAGAGAAAATGTAATGGAGGCCTGGGGATGTGTCGGTTAGCAGAAAGCCTGCCTTCCACACAGGAAACTCTGAGTTCGATCCTCATGCATTTGTATACCATGATGTAGGTGCACACCTGTAATCCCAGCACTAGGAATTAGAGGCAGGAAGATCAGGAATTCAAGGGCCATCCTCAGTTTCATAACAAGGTCAAAATCAGCCTGAGCCACTTGAGACTGTTTCAGAAAAGAAAGATAAATGGGCTGGAGAGACGGCTCAGAGGCTAAGAGTACTGGCTGCTATTCCAGAGGACCCAGGTTTGATTCCCAGAAACCACATGGCAACTCACAACTACCTGTAACTCAAGCTCTAGATGATCTGATGCCCTCTTCTGGCCTCTTTAATCATCTGATGCACAGACATATCTGCACCAAAAACAAACAAAAACTGCATATACATGAAATAAATCTCAAAAGTGAAAGTTTCCCTCTCCAGGGAAAGAAGGGACCTAGACCAGCAGGCAGGGGAGCTGGCAGAAGCACCTGAGCCTGTCAGAGCCAGAGAGAGGGCCTCACCTCCACAGGCTTCATACTGCCCCATCTCTCACGCAAACACAGCCTCTCCTACCTGAGTCAGCGGCATCTCCCAGCCATTCCAGCTTTTCTGGAGCAGAACCTAGGCAAATTCTGTCCCATTAAGGTCTCTACATCACACTAGGAGGTCTTGCTGATGCCACACACTTGTGTTTCCTCCACACAAACAGTTTATCAAGACAGACTACACACACAACTCTAGGCTAAGTGCAGGATACAGATCTGGCCCACTAGATTCACAGGGATTAAGCTACAGGATGGCTCTACAGTCAGCCAACCCTGAACTTCCCCTGGAGTACTCCTGACTTGGTGTCACTTTGACAGAATGGCAGACAAGAGCTACTGGTAGCCCTCTTGCCTCTGTGAAGGAGAGCTGGACAGAAGCACTGTCCTAACTCCCTAAGGAACTGGATCCAGGTAAGCCTGAAGCCAGGAAAAATACCCTAAATCTTTTGATGGCAAATATCTACATATTGTAGACCTTAGCTTAAACAACATCTACCACATTCCTCCAAGAGCCAGCAAAGTCTTTTTCCCTAAGATGACAACATTTCAACAGGTACCAATGCCATACAGCCCTTTCTTTGCTGATTGAAAAGGGACAGACTGAGTTGCTATCCCAAGAGTGTTTTGAATGGCCTGCCATTACTGCCACTGGGCCTCACCTCCCTCGCAGCATTTCATACTAGTACAACTAATTGCTTAGGCACAGAAGCAATCAGTGACAGCTCTGGGAAATCACATCAGAGACTTAAGGCAAAGAAAGGAAGGCTACTGTGATGGTTTAAATAGGTATGGCCCCTACAGACTCACGTGTTCACATGCTTGAACATAGGGAATGGCACCATTAGGCGGGGTGGTCTTGTTGGAGTAGGTGTGTCACTGTGGAGATGGGCTTTGAGGTCATTTATGCTCAGGGTAGCCCCAGTGTGGCAGACAGTCTCTCCTAGCAGCTTGGGGATCCAGATAGAGAACTCTGAGCTCCTTCTCCAGCACCGTGTCTTCCTATATGCTGCCATGCTTCCTGCCATGAGGATAATAGACTAACCCTCCCAACTGTAAGCCAGCCCCCACTAAATGTGTTCCTTCTAAGAGTTGCTGTGGTCATGCTATCTCTTCACAATAATAAAAACCCTAGCTAAGACAGCTGCCCTGTCCTGCACACCACTATTTACAGCATGAAAGTAGAAGAAAAGGAGGAGGGAGAGGGCTAGCTAAGCCTCAATGCAATCCATAGTTAAATGTGTGCTACATGCAAAATGGATTGCTGCAGGACTGTGCAGTCCATACCCTGACCAGGGTGCAGTCCATGGAGCAATGTTTTATCTGGAAATGTTAGAGATGAAAGTAAAACTAAATTCTATGGTAATGATAAAACGACCTGGGCTGGTATCAAGGGTTTCCTCAATCTTCTTTCTTTTTCCTTTCGTTTTTAAAGGGTGTGTTTCATTTATCCCAGGCTTATCTTGAACTTCTGATCCTCCTGTACCCCACGCTCTGAGTGCTGGGGTTACAGGTGTGCAGCCTACTCATGGCTTACACAATGCTATTGATGGAACCAGAGCCTTAGACAAGCTAGGCAAGTGCTCACCCACCTGAGCCACAGCACAGTCCTTCATTCTTTCTTTCAATGTCTTCATTTTATGATCCTTCAGGCATTTTCTCTCTGTGAAACACTCTCACTATATAGCCCTAGCCTGAAACTTGATACATAGACCAGGCTGGCCTCAACTCACAGAGCTGCATCTGCCTCTGCTGCCCAACTGCTGGGATTAAAATGTGTGTCACCAGGCCCAGCTTTAGTCCCAAATTTCAAGAGTGCTAACAACTTGACTCTCATGAAGCATTTGGAAGGAACCTAGGCACACAGCCGCAGGAGTGGTCAGCGGCATTACTCCAGACCACTGACTGTAAAGGTGTTACGCCACTTCTGACATTGGAGCACTAACATCTCCCCTAATTCACCATCCCTGTGACGTCATGAAGAGGAAAGATATTAATAGCCTCTGAATGAAACCACAAACGTTCTTTTTCCAGTCACTGTTTCAGCTTATTCCAAGAACAAATCACTTCTGGTCAGGGTGCAGCCAACAATCAAGGAGAGACCTGTGACCTCCAACTTTCCAGAAAAATAAGAAACGGCCACGAGGTACACACTAAGAAACAATGGTGATCTCTTGGGCAAGCTGCTGTCAGGCTCAGTGACTTTTGGTCCCTGACTTTCCTGCCCTTTGAACTGGGATTCCAGAGTTTTCCTAACACTAGGGTTCCTGAGAATTACTGATGGGACAGGGCACTCATGCATCCTTGGATAAAAGATAGTGCTTGAGAACAATAATGGCCTCTGCTTTCCCACAGACAGCAAACATGCAGTCTAGAAACCAGAATCCCTTAGCTTCTAGAGGCCAGCAGTGGAAGGTTCCTGCCTACTGAGTTCTCCAGGAAACTACCTGACCACTCCCTCCCTAAGAGACACCCAAGTCGGTCTTTTCCTCATGGCATTTTGTTTACTTCCACAGGCAAATGTAAATCTACAATGGCTATGTTGGATGTATGTTGAGTTGCATTGAAGCATATATTTTACATTTAATTCTATACTCTGCATAGTTTTTGTTGTCATTGTTTCTTTTTGAAACAGAGCCCGTGTAACCTAGATTGTCTTCCAACTCTGTACGTGGCAACAGATTTACCTCTACTCCTGATCCTTCTGCCTCCACCTCCTGAGTGCTGGGACTATAGATGTGCAGTACCAAGTACGGCTTATGTAGAGCTAGAGATGGAACCCAGGGTCTCGTGCATGCTAGACAGACACCTAACCAACTGAGTCACAGCGTCCTCAGCTCCATCCTGTGCTGGCAGAACACTGACACTTCAATTAACATATAAACAGTAACTTGAGAAGCCATCTATGCTCTTCTTAACATTTCGGAGGTTTTCTATGTGAGGTCATACCACGTGGTGTTTACACATTCCCCACCAATGGGCATCTTCATTGAGTCTAGCCTGGAAATAAACTATTATCTAGTGAATGCATTATCTAGAGTATGCATAATCTATCGAGTGCATACATTACCTAGTGTGTGCATACACTTCCTGGATACTTGCATACAATGTTCTCAGCCTTGAACCCATCTTTCTTCTGCTTCTATTCAAACACTTGAAACACAAGACTAGAGCAGCACCTGATGGTTAATTTATAGGATGGACAAGAAACTGAAAAACATGTTAAGGCACACCAAAAGGAAACAATCAGCAAAATCGTGCAAAAAGTCCACAGGACAAAGGAGCATGTGTCCTTCAAAGACAACTGCAAACAGCTTACAGGAGGGAACTCTGAGCAGGCCTCCCTGGAGAGGCTGAGGCAGAAGGATCTAACTGTAGGAAGATCTGGACTTTAAGGTCAGCCTTGGTTAGACAGAATGACACTGTCTTCAAAAAAAGACACTGTGGGGCAGGCAAAGTGGCTCAGGGAGTAAAGGTGCTTGCTGTGCAAGTCTGAAAAACTGGGTTTGATCTCCAGAACCAACACAGACGTAAATGGAGAAAACCAACTTCACAAAGTTGTCCTCTGACCACCACATGTGTACCATGGCACCAGTATACACATACACACACTTTCTTATACACTCATACACATACTCACACACTCACACTCATAGACACACATACACACCATTTTTTTAAAGACACTGTAAACATGTCTCAGTCAGTAAAGTGCAAGCATGAGAAACCGATTTTAATCCAAAGGACGCACATTTTTAATAAATAAATAAAAGTAGCCTCATGTGGTGGCACACCACTTTAGTCCCAGCAGACAAGGCAGACGTCTGTGATTCCATGCCACTTGTAATACTGGTGTTGAGGAGGCAGATGGGCAGATGCCTGAGGCTTGACGGCCCGCCTGGCTTAACTGGAGAGCAGCAGGTTCAGTACAAGATCTGGTCTCCAAACACAAGGGAGAAAGTGACTGAGAAAGGCAGAAGTTGACCTCTGACCTCCATACACACAAAGACACTGTGCCTCAAAGGATGATGTGATAGATGGATGGGTGGATAGATAGATAGATGGATGGATGGATAGATGGATGGATGGACAGACAGATAGACAGGGTAAGCCATGCTCAGCATGAAGGCTCACAGCTGTAATTCTATGGCACACGCCTTTAATCCCAGCACTTGGGAGGCAGAGGCAGGCGGATTTCTGAGTTCAAGGCCAGCCTGGTCTACAAAGTGAGTTCCAGGACAGCCAGGGCTACACAGAGAAACCCTGTCTCGAAAAACCAAAAATAAAGAACACTGGCTGAGCTTCCAGAGGATCTGGGTTCAATCCCCAGTACCTACATGGCAGCTCAAAACTGCTTATAACTCTAGCTCCAAGAAATTAGACACCCACTTCTGATCTCTGACACAGCCAGGCACAAATGTGGTATACATGTATACATGCAGGCAAAATACCCACACAGACAAACTATTAAAATGAGAAGAACTTCCATGGACAGATGATATAAACACTTATTTCTCCAGAGAAGATATGGGCACAAGAGGCTATGCTGAGAGAACCTAGGCATTAGGCAGATATTAGAAGATATGGGCACAAGAGGCTATGCTGAGAGAGCCTAGGCATTAGGAAATGCAAATCAAAACCACAAACAAGTGTCACTTCACACCCATGCCAATGCGGGCTACCATGGTGCTCTGGGGCAGAAGAGCCGATTAGACTCCTCAGCTACTTCCATACAAAGCAAGGCCACTCTTCCCTTCATTACCCAAGAATGAAAACTGGAGCCACACACAAGACTATATGTGAGCTCCACAGCAGCACCCTTCTAAGAGCCAAATGCAAACCCCCCAAAGCCCAGCCGCTGCACATAGACAAGGGGGGCAATACCACACAACAGAACCACTTGGCCACAGGAAGGATAAACTACAGGTCAGGCTGCTCTGTAGCTGGACCCTGAGGACGGTATACTTAGTTAACAAAAACAAAAGTGCTATGATTTTATTTATATAACATACAAACAGCAGAAATATCTAGAGGGCCAGGCATGCACCCCCATAGTTGGGAGGTAGAGGCAAGGGGAATCAGAGGAAAATGGCTATACTAGGCTACATACTAAATTCAATACCTGCCTGGACTACATAATACATTATCTCAAAAGAATAAGAAAAAAAAAAATTCAGAGACAGAAAATAGATTAGTTGCCTAAGACTGAGCAGAGGGACTTGAACGGCAATTGCTAACGAGCCCAGACTGTCTTTCTGGAGTAATACAATTTTTCTAATATTGATCCCAGTGAGGTTTGAACACTTCTGTCACAGCACCAAAATCAACCTTAAAATCTCTTTCCCACTGGGCAGTGGTAGTGCACACCTTTAATCCCAGCAATCAGGAGGCAGAGGAAGGTAGATCTCTGAGTTCAAAGCCAGCCTGGTCTACAGAGTGAGTTCCAGGACAGCCAGGGCTACACAGAGAAACCCTGTCTCTAAAAACCAAAATAAGAAAAAAACAAAACTAAATTCTCTACCAAAGAGAGCTAAGTTATTTAAAACAAAATCCACCCTTAGTCCTGAGTTGTAAGATTACACCAAAAAACAAAACAAGGACTTAAATGTGAACATTAGCTGATGAGTGCTATTGAGATATCACTGGTTCCAACAGATTACAAAATTGCTTTTTAAACATAGTATGAGAGATACATATAAAAGTATTTGCAGTGGCATGGTACTTGGGAGGAAAGGTGGGAAGAAGACAGGGATATAGATGAACTAGCAACCAGCTGTAACTACCAATGAGGCGAGATAACAGAGTTCATTATACAATCCCGCATTTGCAGTGTCTGAAGTAATCCTCCCCCAGCCTCCTCTTTTTTGAGTTGGGGTGTTGGTTTTGAGACAGGCATGCATGGACCCTGATCTATAGGCCTGGCTGACCTCAAACACATAGTAACCCAGTGTTGGGAGTGTTGCAATGACAGACACAAGCCTGCCACACACCCCACAGGAACATCGTCCTCTTGAGAAGAATGGAAATCTTTCCTGCACTTAATTTCATTAAGCATGGATTATCAATCCCAAGGGAGGTAGGATGGGGTCATTTTCCACCTCAGTCTCCAGGAAACAAAAGTACCCTGAGCTTGGACACAGTATGGAGCACATGTTTAGCAAAGTAGGGCTGAGTTTGACCTCACACTAGCCTTCCCACCTTCTGAATCAGTCAATGATACTATTTCAGAAAGGAATAAACTCCAAATCCAGGCTGAACCCTGACAGCGCACTTAGTTACACCGGAACAAAGGATCTATATGAAACACACATTGCTAAAACTCCAGATGTGGTATGCACTCCGCTCCTGTCTCCAGATGCTCTTTCCAAAAAGGCTATTTGGTCTCTTTTACATGCTTTGTTTGGCTTGAGACCTAATGATTTTTTGAAACTTCCCTTGAATTTTTATTAGGTTTGTATTTATTTATCTTGTGTTATCCACGTGCTAGCCACAGTGTTTCTGTGGAAGTTACAGGACAACCTGCAGGAGTCAGCTCTCCTTCTATCCTGTGGGTCCCAGGGCCAAACACAGGTCATTAGTTGAGCCAGAGTTTTGATGCTAAGTGTCTCCTTGAAAGATAAACTGTCCAGTTTCCTTTGGTTTCTCAATTTCAGTTCCTCCTCTAATGAAAGTAAAAGAATTTCTTCTCCAGACATCTAAGTCCATGAGGAGCCCTTTGGTCACAATCAAAGGAAAAAGTTAGGACTAAGGGTATCTGTCTTTGGTGAGAGGACACAAGCTCAGCATATCTGAGGCTCTGGGTCTACCCCTCGGGATCACAAAGTATTTCAGAGTGCCTGGTTCCCACCATTGTCCCAGAGGGACTAAGAAGCAAGCCTGTCCCCACTCTTCACTCAGCTTTTATGGAAACAGTAACAATGAGCCCTGTTAAGGGACTAACGCCAATCATTTAGCTGAGTAACCAAAAGTCATTATTAATCTAGGAGGCAGATGCTATTGTGTATGTTTGCTTTGCTGCAAATTCCACTTTAGTTGTTCCACGCAGTTTTAAAGGATGGAGAGATGGCTCAGTCAGTGAAGTGTTTGCTGCTTAAGCATGAGGACATGCCAGGTCATGCCTGGCCTGTAGTACATACTTAGAACTCCAGCACTGGTGGGCTGAGGCAGACACAGGAGGATTTCCAAGACTAGCTAAACAAAACAGTCTAGCTGGAATGGTGAGCTCTGGAGCCAGTAAGAGACCCTATCTCAACAAATAAGAGAGCAAGACGTTAAGACAGCCAAAGTTGATTGTTGGCCCTCCTACACATGTGCACATGAAAACACACCTGCACAAACATGCTAAATTAATTAGTTAAAAGTATATTACTTTATGTGGTAGAACCAGGACTAGAACCCAGTACATTGGGCTCTGTCACCTTTTGGTGGATGCCGGCACAGACGTTTTTGTTAACATTAGTGTTAAATTAGACCCAGTAATTTGTTATTTTGTTAGATGAAGGTAAACTGTAAACCCCTCCATTAGTCCCCTCAATAAGACTACAGTTCCAAGCCGGGTGGTGGTGGCGCATGCCTTTATTCCCAGCACTTGGGAGGCAGAGGCAGGTGGATTTCTGAGTTCGAGGCCAGCTCTGGTCTACAGAGTGACTTCCAGGACAGCCAGGGCTACACAGAGAAACCCTGTCTCGAAAAACCAAAAAAAAAAAAAAAAAAATTCCATAAACCTTGCTCTTGAGCAACAAAAAGCGTCTAACATTTTTTTAAAGATGCACAGAAATAATTTAAAAACTAAAAATTAAGCCCTTTTGCTCCTTTGCCCTAGCACCCTCTCCACCCCATGAAACACCTGAATGCAAGTCTAGAGACTGGGTGCAAAGACTAAAATTCTGCTGCATAGTGAGAAAAAAACAGAAACTATGAGGGTAGGCGGGTCCTCCTAAGGGAATCCAGATCCCTGAGTCCAGCAGAAGAATCAACAGCCAACACAAGCCTTGCCTGAGTCACTCCCATCGCCACACGCAACACCCAGGAATGACTTAGCACCAAAACATCATCAGGACTTTTCAGAGGGAGGCTTGAAGACACAGACTCCGACAAGGGACTAAACTTTGGTATCACTGAGCGCAAGCCTTCCCAGGCACCTGCCTCTCACTTCCAGACTCCCCACCCGCTCCACCTCCCTGCTGGTGGTATTGGCTTGGGCAATGCATCTGCCCCATTTAGGTCCAGCATTGGGCAAGAAGGAAAGGGCTGCAGGACACAACCTGAGACTTCAAATGATGAGCTAGAGGAAGAAATGGAGAGAACTGAAGCATGGACCAACAGTCCAAATACAAAAAGCACAACCGGGAGAGGGACGCTGCGAGGCTAACTGGCCAGCTCTGGGGACACAGGTGCAGGGAAGAAGAGGGAAGAAGACAAAGCTGCCCTAACACTGAGACCTCTGGGGACCCGGAGCTGTCGCTCTGGTTTGCTGTGTGTGACAGGGGTGTCGGGATCTAGAGATGCTCTTTGCCTTTGGAGAAAGAGGAGTCACTGGGTAGAAGAGACCTGGGAACAGAGAATGATTAAAAACCAGGGGCTGGTAACTGGAGCTGGGTCCCAGGAGGGTCACAGGAGAAAGAGGGACTAAGGCAAGTACCAGAGATCTGAGAATCCGGGGTGTGGAAACCTGTCAAAGGGATCGGCTGTCTGGGAGGGTCTGGGAGGGACTTGGGAGCAAAGCTCTGCTCTAGGAGTTGGCTGTCACTGGTGAGGCGGAGGGACAGGAGCGCCAGCCCCGGGATAGTGGGAGCGGTGCAGGCGACTCCGGGCCAGGGCTCCGAGCCTGCGAGCGACCCCGCGGGGGTCTGCAGCGTGTGAGCACACCGGGCCCGGAGCGTGCGGCTGCAGTGGCGCTACCGGGCGGGTGACAGCAGCGGGGCCGCCACTCACCGCTCATGTTGCTGCTCCCGGGGCCGCCGCCTGCCTTGCCGCCGCCGCCGCCGCGTCTGCAGCCGCCGAGCTCCACACAGGCCGGGAGAACGCGCGCCCCGCCCGCTGGCCACGCCCCGGAAGCAGGGGCCCTCCGAGGGCCCGCCTCCCGACCCGGAACCAAAATACTCAGATGAGTCGAGGCCCCAGGGTGGCAGGGAAGAGAGCCGGCACCTCACAACATCAATGTCTCCCAATCCCCGAGCCAAGAAGGAGACATCCGTTTAGACTGAGGTTCGGGCAGGGATGCGAGATAAGCGTACCGAGAGCTTGGAGTAGTGTGTTGCATGTCCGTCAAACCAGCACTCGGGAGAAGGCAGGTGGATCAGAAGTTCAAGGTCAACCTTAAACTACATAGTGAGTTCGAGACTAGGCCGGGCTGCTTGAGACTGTCTCAAAGAGATGAGAGAGGAAGAAAAGAGTAATGGGCCTGCAGGGCCTGGTGGTACAGGCTTTGAATCCCAACATTCAAGAGTGTAAATCAGAGCCGGGCGTGGTGGCGCACGCCTTTAATCCCAGCACTCGGGAGGCAGAGGCAAGTGGATTTCTGAGTTCGAGGCCAGCCTGGTCTACAGAGAAACCCTGTCTCGAAAAAAAAAAAAAAAAGAGTGTAAGTCAGGAGCCTGAGCTGCAAGAATTCAGGAGCCGAGGAGGTAACTTGGTAGAGAGAGCATGTGCCTTGCATGCAGGAGGCCCAAGCTTCAACTCTGTACAAACAGAAACAAAAGGTGAACTCAAAAGCATTCTGGGTAACTTCTCAAGACAGGCTTGTGGGTATAGGTCAATAGTTGGAGTAACATGTGCAAGGCCCTGGGTTCAGTCTCCAGCACCACAGACAGAGTCTGTGTGTGTCAGTGTATGTGTGTAATGGGTCAGCATAGCAGATTAGCAGTCCCAGAAGAGCTCTCTCTTAGGCCAAGCCCAGGAGCGGTCTTCCAAAGGGAGCAGGTCAAACTGCATCCCAGGAAGGGTCAGCTGGAACACGGGATGAGTGAGAAACCGGGTGCTGAAAGCTGGGGACACCCTTTTGCGGGCAGGAGAGTTTGTACTTTCTTGCCTGCCTCCTGATGGAGGCGGGAATAAAAGACCGTTGCAAGAGTTTAAGCACAGTGATTGGACTCTGGGAAAAACTTCACTTGCAATATCCTGGTTTGACCATGCACACCTTTAATACCAACATTCACAGAAGAATTGAATTACAGCCTGAGGCACTTGGGAGAATGTGGGGTGTGTGTGTGTCAGTGGGTTAGGAAACTACAAGAGTTGTCCAGGTGACTCTGGGCAACAGTGAGGGGAAAGGTGGGTGGGTGCTGAGAGAACACAAGGTTAAATTCACAGGAACTATGAAGTCCAGGGTTTTGCCCTATTTTAAATATGGAGTTGAAAGACTATTTTGCCTGCTGGATATGAGGCTGAGGCTGGAGTCACCCGGCCTGGGGAACTTAGGCTCTTGGTCAGAAATATGAAAATAATGAAGAACTAGAAGCTGTTGCTCAGTGGAAGAACACATGTGTGCCACCCTGGATTTGATTCCAATGATAGAAAGGAAAGGGAGGCGACTAAACCATGCAGACTGCCCTTCACCAGTGGTCTTAAGCCCCACAGAGGTTTCTCATGGGTTCAGCTAAAGTCTTCCACCTTCCTCCCTGGGAGGACACAGCCAGCACTCTCTCACCAAATGCTAGCTAGCATCTTCACGTGGAGCTCTCCAACTCCATAAATGAGGCAGACCAAGTGTGGAACAGGTCCTGCCTTCCTATAATCCCAGTCCAGAAAGAATCAAGAGCTTAAGGCTAGAGTGTGAGGAAAATGATATGCTTTGATACTTCACACATTAACAAGCCTCAAATGTCTTGTTACAGTTTCACAAAATAAAATAGTAATTCACTGGCTGTTACCCTGCTCGGACTCAGTCAGTGTCTCTCTCCTCTCCTCTCCTCTCTCTCTTCTCTCTCTCCTCTTTTCTCCTCTCTCTTCACTTCTCCTCTCCGTGTGTGTGTGTGTGTGTGTGTGTGTGTGTGTGTGTGTGTGTGTGTGTGTGTAAACTGGAGGTTGAACCTAGTACATTGAGTATACTAGGCAAGTGTTCTAACGTCAGTCCTGACAGCATTTATAAGGTGGAGGTAATAACGGTCTACCTTCCGTATGGTATTTTGTACGTGTAAAATGACTTAGAACAATCTCTGGCACCATTAAGCCTACCTAGTGCACACACCTGCACTTGAGCTGAAAACAGTACCAGGTTCATGTTTGTCAGATAGCAGTAGCACATG